>NC_056752.1:14480000-14665000 GCF_018687715.1 Carya illinoinensis
CCAATGATTTAATTACTATATAGGTTCATACAAGTCTTTCGATCTCTATACTTACCTATGCTGAAATATCCAAGATCTACCCTATGATTCCCTCTTTCGATAGCAAATCACAAGATTACTTATCATCTAATCAATGGCCAGTTAATTAGAAGCAATAAATTCAGAATAAATCAGATAAACAAAGAGAGAATTGCATTAAATTAGCATAGACAATCAAGCATAGTTCAGAAATAGGTTACATCGTTTTCCTAGAATGAAGAAAATTTAGCTCATGCTAGAAATGGAATTCAACATAAACGAATTCACCATAATTGTTCTGAGAAGATGGGAAGAAAATAAACACTGAAAAATCCTCCTTGCAGCCTCAACTCGTCGTCAAAAGTTCAAGGGAACGATTCAACGCTTTTCTCTCATCTGTGCTCGTGTATGATTCCAACATACGTGCAATAATTGGAATTTCCTCTCCAAAAATAGATGATTTGAATCCCTCTAACTATGTTTTTCTCTCCCAAGAAGTGTTCTCCAGTCAAAACTCGCGACTCTAGAGTGAAAAATTGCTTTTATATGGTCTCACGGCGGAAAACCTAAAATCTGTCAAAATACGATGTTCGCTCGAGCGGGGTGTTGAGCGCACATCGAGCGTCTGACTCTGTCTGATTTCGCTCGAGCATCTTATCGAGCACACGTCGAGCGTTCGACTCTGCCTGATTTCGCTCGAGCGGCCAATGTCTCCACTCGAGCGATCTTTGTTTTTCAGCAATCCTGTCGAGCGACAGTCGAGCATTTGAATCTACCTGAATTCGCTAGAGCGGCCAAAAGCCTCCGCTCGAGCGAACTTGTGAATTCTGCAATATGAAATTTTGTAAGTCATCACTGATTGTCTGGGCACTGGGGCTGCAAGGCATGGGATGGAGCCATGCGCTAGATGACATGTTTAGTGGGCATGCCACTAGCCTTGCCTGCAAGGCACAGGCTGGAGCCGTGCACTAGATGGCGTGCCTATGAGGGCACGCCACTAAACTTGCTGAGTGGAGCTGGAGCATGCATGCATGCACGCAGGTGCACGCTCAAGGGAATGCGTAGGCCTACACACATGATCTGCGGGCAGCCAATAGCCTCCATGGGCGCCTGCTATGTGTCAAGGCATGCAAGCAAGCTAGCCATGTGACTGTCCTAGCCCTCCAAGAGTTGTGTAGAGGTATGGTCCTGGGCAGTCCTCCTAGGGGTTGTGACAGGAAGATGGCGACCAAAGACGACACTTTAGTGAGGGCGATCAAGTTCTTCAAAATCTAGTCAATCTGGTTTTGGTGGCTTTGCAACTCTAGGTTCTTCAAAATGAATTTCCCTCCCCCTGTGTTTTGTTTCTACTTTTTAGTTTTTTTTTAATATAATATTAGCGGCATTGTGGGGACATGGACGGTTGTCCCCAGTCAAGCTGAGTGGCCTTGCATCGCACATAGATTAACAAGCGATGACAGTCCCTTAACTGATTCTACCATAGCCCCTCAAGCCAACTACCCTTGCATTTGCACGACAATTAATGAACAATGAAAGTCCCTTGATTACTTTGACCCTCGCCCCTCAAGCCGATTGTCCTTACATTAGCATGGCGAGTAAATAGCCGATGACAGTCCATTGACTGCTTTGACTCTAGCTCCTCAAGTTGAAGGCCCATGCATTCGCATGGCGACTAAACAGCTAATTACACTCCCTTAAGTGCATCGATCTCCACCCACTTAAGCCAAGTGTCCTTGCACTCACCCTAGGTGACTAAGGGATGATGACACCCCTTGAGCACATATTCCCTCTACCATGAATATGAAGAAATTACACATTCAGCTCATAGCAGCAAGTGTCGAGACATTCATGTATCAATATAAAGTCATGAAAGAACATCAAAGTCAAAACAGACACAACAAAAGTCCAGTCCAAAGACAAAATGATGTGAAATGCTAAGAAAAATAATTATATAGCAGTTAAAAAAGTAAATAGAATACAATAAAAACAACTATCAGCAGGGATTCTGAGGTGAAGGAGGAAATGTGTCGAGCATCACATCTCAACCCAAGGAGTTAATGAAGTGGAAGAAGGCATAATTGGGGCTAATAGAGTCCAAGTTTAGCAATCGTAGATTTGTACGGGGGTTCTTTAGTAGGTAGCTCCTCAACCTTGGTCATAGATATCCCTAGCTATCATGAGCTGAGGAGAAAGGCGAGCAACCTCCTCCCTAGAAACCTTCAGCTCCACCTTCAATGAGACAGCTTTCTTCTTTGAAGTCAATGGACCTCTTCCTATTAATATCAATGAAGCAATTGAGCTTAAATAACTCCTCATTATACTTCTTGAGATCGTTGTCATTCGCCTGTGACCAGGTCTCCAACTAAGCTATCTCATCACGAGTGTAGTCAAGAGTTGCATTGAGTTCTCGGCGAGCATTCAACAAATCAACCAGCTTGTTAGCATAGTCAACAACAAGCTTCTTGGTTTCCTCTAGTTTCTATCCTAGGAATTAAAGCATATCTCGACCATTATTATGCTCCTCAATCCTGGTGTAAAACAACCACCTTATCCCAGAGACCGGCAACATCCTCCTCTAACATATAGGAATGAGACTCCCAGTAAGAATAGGTGTCCGCAACCTCGTCCCTTTTTGCCTTCACCTAAGAGATAACTTGGCTAGCATCTTCGGCAGAAGTACGAAGGGCATGGACCTTATCTTCCAAATAAAGTTGATGGTCAATGATCTAGCTAGCAAGGTTATTAACCCCCTGGGGAACAAAAACCAAAATGTGTCAGGAAGGAAGAACCTGGTCCAATGCCTCTTCCAAATTGGCAAGAGGTGGAACTTCACCTGCGAGGTGAAACATTAAAAGACAAGGTAGGATTAACAAACAAAGGAATCTCTCCATCAGATGGAGACATACTGAAATGTGGATAAGGAATTGAAACCCGGCCACCATTAAGCTCCACACTCAATGGGTCATCTCGGGACAACCCCCAAGGATCAAATGGAAGACTAGGAGTCTCCCCGCCAGATGTGGTGGAAGCAATGGATGATGTTGAAGCATTATGACCGCCTCAATAAGGCACCTCCTTACCAGCCTCATGTACATTGGCCAAGTTCACCGAGGCTAAAGATATGCGCTCCATGGTCTCAAATGGCACCTGAAAATGGTGATCCATCCATAAATCCCTCGTGTACGGACTCCAAAAATGTAGATTAAAGCTCCACGTTAATATCCTCCTCTTCCTCCTCCAATTGATCAGGGACTTCAACCGTGCGATCAAGGGGAGATAGAGCTTGCTCTTAGTCACCAAAGACAGGGGTTCCAAGACTTGAAGCCACCTAACACAACACAACAATAACATCCTCCATGCGTTGGGATGAAGTTGGGCTGGGACTAAACCCAAATGATCCCATAATGTCCCGCATCAAACAGTAAAAGAAGAGACGTAACCCCATCAGGAATAGGCTCATAAAAAGGGCCACTCTTCTAGTGAATCCTTCCGACTAACCTATCCCACGATTAGGCCTAGGTGCCTCCAACACAATTGAATCAAGGACTCCATGCAAGTCCCTCATGAAGTCCAGATTAGCCTAAGAAGTCATGACAGACCAACAGCCTAAGAATTGGCACCCCCGGCCTTTTGAATAAAGGCTTGGTGCAAGAAGAGCGAGAGCCACAACAAGAACCGAAACAAGAAGTATTGCATGGAACCATTGAAAGCATAAAGAATGCAAAGGTGAAGAGAAAGGAGAGAACTTAGGGTTTAGAGTAATAATCGACTAGGGTTTCGAGAAAAGTATGCAACACTAAAAAACAAAAATCTATGAAAATGGGAGTTTGAATAAAAGTAGTGATGGTTAGACGACCCTAATGAAATCACAAGTGTGGCCGACACAAGTACAAATGGGAAAATCCCATGATTTGCACTGAATGAAAAGATGAGAAGAATGAATTGGCACACGCCATCCCAAACGTGGGGAGGCGTATCGACAGAGCAAATACTTGAAACTGAAGGGAATAATTCAAAGCAAAATTAGAAACTCCCACCACACTTGTGTGGTAGGGATTTGTGGGATAAATGGAGGGCCAAATGGATCATCATAAAGAGTGGGCAAAACCCTCTGATGAGAGAAGCCAGCTACTTAAAGGTCGAATGCCAGTAATCAATGAACAAAGGGCCAACAACCATAGTGCGCCAATGCAGAATTCAATTTCAACTATCATTAATTACTAATTATTGACAGAATAGACAAGGTTATGTCTGGCATGATATTTGTCCCTGATACTTGCCTGGGGCATTAATTCCTCCACAATGTAATAGCTAATTTAGAGCCGTAACAAGCTAGATTTCCAAAAAGATCAGAGAAGGTTGAGCAATAAGGCAAGCCTCTCTCACCCCTCACCAACTCGTATAGATTAAGGTTAAACAACATGCCTGAGGTAACGTCTAAACACTCCAAAATTTGAAATATTCTCCAAATAATATATTAACTTAGGCATCAGAAGTGTCCCTAGATAAATCCAGCCCCACCTACTTTTTGATTGCAAGTTACTAGAAGCTATTGGCAGAGTTATGAAACACATCTACAATAGATACAATCTTAAGATGTGGAAGCCTCACACACTCCTTTTGAAAGAAGGTGGCGTCCATCATTAAAAAAATAAATTTTTCATAGAGTCCATCTACGTACAGTCCTCAAATGGGGACTGCCCACACAGGCCTGGACATTTTTGTCCCTAAATGTTTTTTGAAAATTAAAATAATATCCCTAAAGGTCATCTTTGTTGAGTTCTCCTACTACCATAATTGAATCTGCAGTTTCTAGTTCCCCACACAACAAGTTCTATCGCTCTGCAACTAATATCAAATCTCCTTTCAGCTATCTGAGAGGAACTGGCACTGAGTGTGCCAATTTGGTTTCCACCTCTTGTACATCACTAGTTAGCTCCATTGTTGACCACTCGTTAGAATCATCTTCAACTTCCACGAAACATGGATCAAATAATTTTATAGCATGGTCTGATACTACAATGGAGACCCATTAGCATGATGAATCCTATGTTGGCTGTGAATGCCAGGAACAAAGTTCTCTATTTCAAGTTCCCAAGAAAATTCTAGCAAAAAGTAGCCTCAGTCCTTCATATATTTTACGAAATAGCAAACCTTCATGTCTTAAATGACATCACCAAAGATTGGGTTTTTTGATGCAGTTAGTGTCTAATTATTTTAGTCCTAGTTATAGTTGTTATCTATCATCAACTTATTGCGTTTAAGAAACAGTGTTTCTTATTTTTATTTTGTTATTAATTTCCAGGAAAGTTCAACAACGCCGATATGAATTACTTTCCTCAAAATGATTCACTTTTCCATTGGTATTTACTTTCCTTGCGTTTTTTCCATTTAATGAAACACATCATTTCATTAAATGGGCATGCGCATGCAGTCCCCAACTCATGGATTACAAATAGAATTTCTCTTTTTCAAGTGGATTTCAGATTTATCCATTTTTTTAAGAGACTGCATGGGGATTGGACAGCCTAGGACGGTGAATATTATTTCTCTAACAACAAACTCAATAATGTAAATACTAACTTCCCAAATATCTAGCTAGTTTCCACAATCACTCATGGATTATCCAAACCCCAATAAGATATTTTTTATCCTTTACAACCATTTTGGAATCTTGTTTATAAAAGTAAAGAGACTCCATAAGTAGAAAAGTATATATTGTAACTGTTAATACGTAATATCGCTCAACAAGCTAGATCGGAAGAAATCATCAAGAATCTACAAGTGATTCAGGTCATGTTGGTAAGATCAAGAATCCCATAGACATGATTTGGACGTTGATACGGTGCCCGTACGTATATCCATCAGAATTAACAATAAATAAATAATAATATATAAATAAAAGGAGAGATACACATATTTAGATGGTTCAGCATAAAAGCTTACGTCCAATGGTCAATTGGGAGAGAAATCCACTATATTGGTGATTATACAGTCTCTCATGGTCTCGCATATCCTTCAATATAATTGAAGGATTTTAAGAGGATCTGGAGGTTGAAGAGCAATGGCGGAACCAACAATTGTGGTGAGGGGGGCCAACATTTCTATTGTATGACACATTTATATAAAACGTAATGCTAAATACAAGGTGTGCAAGCTTTACACACTCCATTTGGAAAAAAAAGTAGAGTCAACCATTAAAAATTTAAAAAATAATTTTTTCATGTGGATTCTAAATTTATTTAGTTTTTTCCAAGGGAGTGTGAGCGACTTGCACATGGTTCTAGGACTGCAAACATCAATTCTCTTATATAAATTAAAAAAAGATTGAAAAATTATAAAAACATAACTACAAACTATTTTTTATATAGATTATCGACTTTAAATAATTTTTCTTATATTTTCACTTTAGATTCCATATTAAGAAACTCAATATTGTACAACAAAAAATTTTGGAATTCATATTAATAAGTTTATTATTTCTCCTAAATTTAATTTTAATTCTAATTTTAGAAAAACCACAATATCATTGAAAATAGATAATATATAGAAATTAAATAATATTTTGGGACTACGAAAAAATTAGAGAGAGACATTTCTAGGTATATTGAAATTTTAAAAAAAAATTATAAAGCATATGGAGATTATAATTTTTTAGGAGGTTGTTTTCTATATTTATAGAATTATGTACAAAATCTCAGGTTTATTATATAATTTCAAAAAGTTTTTTTCCTTTTTTTTTTTGAGGGGGGGCGGGGGGGCAATGGCCCCCTTGGTACAACATGGCTCCAAGACTGTTGCAGAAGATGGCTTGCTTTTGGAGAGAGGAGCTTTGAAGACTTATCCTGTGTAATAGAGTCTGTCCAAATTTAAGGCGATTCTCTCTCTTTATAGAGGCCTCTTTCTTTCTTTAGAGTGATCGAGTCACATTTGCCTTACGAAGCCATTTCCTTTTATGTCTGAGTCAACTTGTCTTATCTCTGGACTTAATTCTTGGCCTCTTCCTTAGGCTTGATTTTATCCCCAACAACAACCACAACAATATTTTTCTTCCATTAGTACATGAGTACTCTTCTTCATATGGCAAACCATAGCAACATATATAATTAAACTAACCATTGTAGTACACTTCAACTCACAAAATCTATTAATCCAATCCTCACTGTTTGGTGAAAAGGAAAATGGGAGAAAGAAGATGACGGAAACCAATAAGTGACTTGCATGATTATAGAAAGGAAATCGTTGAGTATTAAAGGGAGTTACTAAAGGAAAGATTACTGATGGGAAGGAGAAGGGTTGGTAAACATAGGGAAGAAGATGAGACCAAAATACATGTTTTTCTCTAGACTTTCTCTTTCTTTTCTTTTCTTTTTTCTTTTTTTTTTTCTTTCTTTTACATTTTTTTTTTTTTTTTGGCTTGGGTTGGACTTTTACTTTACAAATGTGCTGGGTTATGAAATTCTCCCCCTTTCCTCTATAAACATAGCCACTCTCCAAAACAAACAAATTTGATCTTCTCTTCATCACCCCTTTTAGGCTCTCCCTCTGAGATTGTTAATGGTTACTCAAATATCACTTCATCGTGGTCATCCTAACGCTGTTCACCTTGAAAACGGACACACTTTCAATGCACACTAGTGTACTCTAAAAATGAACTCATCTGAACTTATCTAAGATGAGTTCATCATCCAAATGAGGCCTAAGAGTACTCTAAGAACTTTGCCAAATGTCCTATACATGAGATATTCTTAATATAACCCCATGCAACCTCCAAACCTTTCTTCTTCTTCTTCCTTTATAGATAATTAGGCATGCACATGGCACTATTTCTAATAAAAAAATCATTATTTCTAAGAACTTCAGATTCTCATTTCAATAGTCCATATTAAAAGATTCCGACAAATAGTGCAATAACAAATGAAAAATAAGATGATCAACCAACAAAGTTGACCAAACTCAATAACACGACATCCATAAGACTTTGCATATTTTAATCTATCTCATGCTCAGTTTGTTCTTGGGGAATCTCATCATGGACTACATCTACTCTTGAGGTTACATACCAATTATCTATAGATGTAATGCCCCAATCCTGTAGGAGTCGAAGAATTACTTCTTGTCACTTAAAACTTACATTTCATCAAGATATTTACATACTCCAAAAATATAAAATCATTAGAGTACTAAAAAATCTCTTAATAAAATCTGCCAATCCTTAAAAATCTTCTATGAGTAATCCGCTATGCTTAAATAATCGTCTCACCCATGCTTCATAATCCTGATCCTTAGTTGTACTATTCCAAAATTATCTGACAAATGTTATGGAGATAAGATATGAGTTATCAACAACTCAGTAGAGAACATATACTACTGTGCAACATAAGCATTTATAGAGTTCAAAATACAGAACAAAATATTTTTACTTTTCATTTTCAGAGTGTGGAAGCAGAAACATGTTATTAAAAAATGCTAGAGCGAAAGTTCAAAACTATTCTAATTCAAAATTCTTTTGGCATAGCATAACTGACCACCATCATACCAGAACATCATATTACATCAGAGACCATGTTTAACCCCTATGGTAGGGTTGTGCAAACCCCATTATCTAACTGAGTATAAACAGAATGTGAATTTTTTCCTTATTATTTTCGGAGCACCGAATGTGCACACAGGAAAGACAACCAAAGAACAATTTTGTTTCTAAAGTGGGTGCACTAAAAACAGAACAGTTGGTACCAACCCAAACAAAAGCCACGATTAGCACCCATGTATGTCAAAGAGATCACCACCACAAACCATATCCCGATTCAGAATGTCATGCCAAAAGTTTTCAAAATTCATATCATATCAGAGTTCAAAACATTTTTAAAATAGAATAGAATCAGATCACAAAAATATAATTTATGCACAAAATTTCATATTCATTCTCTTTTGCACAGTTTAGAAACAAAATGTCAAAAAATAAGCTCATGTCTACACTAATCATGACAAAAATACTTTCGCTTTCATACAAAGTTGATGAGTAATGCTAAAACAAACAATTGAGGTTGTTTTTCATATTTCTTTTCAAAAACCAAAAGACGCATATTTTAAAAGTCAACCTCATTTCGTTTTCCTTTTATGCAAAGTCTAGTATAGGAACCCCGCTTACCTAGACTTCTTAGCCTTTTGAAAATTTCCTTAACACTGCCGAGTAAATATTAATCATCACCTACAAAATAGTCACATAATTCTCGTAAATTTCTTGTCGAACACATATTTCGATATTTAAACCCGAAATGCTAAATTAACCTATTCTAAATCCTCAAAACCTAAAATCTTCATAATTCCTAAAATACCATCCTTTTCCAAAACCATCAATTATCCACTTAACCTAATTCTCACTTATTCACAAGGTTTATTTAAAAATAAATTAAAAGCCATTCCGTTTAAAAAATAAATAAAAATTCGTTAAAATAAAAATATTACCCAACCCAAAAATAATTTAGAACCCGAAATCAACCCAACAATATTTTACTTTAAAATTACTTAAAGTAACACAAAAACAATATATATATATATATATATAGAATCAAGTAAAAACAAAACCACTTAAATAAATCCTTAAAACACCGTGTTTTAAAAACTAAGGGCAAGACTGTAATTACACCAAAAACTTAAGGAGGATTTACGGGAATAAAAATATACGGAATGGTTTTAGGAAAGCAAGCCTCTTTGTAATTTAATAACACAATTCCATAGCCAAAAATAAAACCTAAAGCAACTCAAGGTAAACTTTCAAAAACTAGAGTATAAGGCAGCTTACCCAACCAAACAGAGGGCACAAAGCAGGAGCAAGTAGAGCATGAAAGAGTTGGGTTGGTTCGAAGGTGAGTGGTGCAGCTGAAAGTGAACTAAAAGAGAAAGAATGGAGAAAGAGACAGAGGAGGAAGGCTCAGTTCGGGCTTACCAAGAGGAGTACAGCAGACCTTGGGTGTTACTCATGTACTGTCGTGGCTTCGAGGTTGAACAGCCGGGCGGCAGTGGAAGCTACACACAATGGCTATAGTGCTTTGTTTTGGTGGCTACAAGGATGGCTATGGTGGTTGAGCATCTTGTCATGTGGATTGGAAAGTGTGAAAGAAAAATTGGCTGCGGTGGTTTAGCTGTGGATTCCTACGGTGATGAGTTGGCTGGGCAACGAAGATCTTGGCAGCGTTTGCAGTGGATATGCCCCACGATGGTGCAGCTTAGCTATTGGCCATGCATGTGGAGCTAACACGGTCGCTGGGCTATTTTCATTGTAGTGTACAATGCCTTGAATCGGTGTAGAAGAACAAGGTGTTATTTGGAGGAAGGGTTGTTCTGTACGTAGAGGGAGGTTGCGGCTTGAGGTTTCTTCTTGCAAGAAAATCTAACCGTACTATAAATAGGGAACCAAAAGAATAAACCCTAGGGAAAGAGACGTGTATGGGTGGTGGACGGGGAAGGTGATGAGTGTACGAAAGTGCACTCTAAATATCCTATTATTGGACTAAATTGCTAAAACGTGAATAGAAATCATAGGAATTAATGTGTATTCTTAAATTGAGTTTCTGTTTACGTTGAGATACTCCTAAGCATTTTTTTTTTATGTTTCATTTCAGAATTTATAAAAGAGCAAGTCAAGCCCAGTAAAATTCAAAGGAGGACATTCATGGGTTTGAGAGCAATTTGAAAGAAAAGAAAAAGAAAAAAAATCACAAAATGAAATCATAAGAAGTCCAAGTCTGAAATTCGCTAGGAGACAGTATGGACATATTTAATTTTTTGACTGTATCTTTTTACTCACATATCAGATTGATGCGATTCTTGATGCATTAGAAATCTATCTTAAATGGCTATAACTTTGTATCTAATAAGAATTTCCAAATTCGAACGCCTGAAGGGCATACGTGGCTGCCAAGATAAATCCTAAAATTTAGGCATTTTTTTATGTGGAAATTAAGAGAACATTAGGGTTTCTTTCCTACCCTATATAAGCATATCATTAGCACGAAATAGAGAGCGAGAGAAGGCACAAGAGGCAGATCTGAAGAGAGGAGAAAATCACTTCCATGGCCACCATTCGCTTCAGTTTTCTCCGAAGATTTTTGTTGCCCAGTATATTTATGGGTAACTAAATTCTCAAGTAGGGTTAGTGATGAACTTGCACATTAGATGATATTTCTAATTTATTTTTAATTCATGTATTTGATTTTCAATTACTAAACCTCTTTTGTTTTACCATTCTCAATTCATCGTTGATATTTTCTTTTCCAAATAATCATAGAATTTATTCTGTTTATGGATTCAATCATGCTTTTTCTATTGAATGGAATAGTTCTTTGATTATATTTGGACCAATTATTTATCTATATTGATTTAGTTTTTTGCTGCAATGTCGCTCCCTGAGTATATTGTTGTCATTGAATTTTTTCAATAGAGATAGTAATTTACGTATTTTAAAAGTGGTAAATGATTTTTTAAAGGGTTACATTTAATTTAATTTTGGTTTATAAATCTATACCTTCCGATTGGAATTTTCGTAAATTGATTTCCTAATTGAGTTATCCAATGAATTAAGAATAATTAAAATACCATATTTGTGCAAGGGATTCCCGACACTCTACTGTTCATCAAATTTGAGTACTTTTTCAGTTAATCACTTTGTTTCATTTTAATTTGCATTTAAAATTAATTTTTTTCTCTATTAATCATTTAATATTTTTTTTTAGTTTTTTTGTTTCTTCTGCTATTCTTTTAAATTGTCTCCCTGTGGAATCGATACCTCAAAGCTGTGCTACAACTACCGCGTTATTCTTTGAGCGTAATCAAATTTTGGTTCCGTTGTTGGAAAGACAGTAGAAGAATTGTGAGATAGTTTTTCTTTTCAGCAGTTTGTAAAGGCGGTAACTCCGTTCCCTCTTTTAGTTTGCTGCATCTTTATTTTATTTTCTTTTTCCTTTTTTTGTTTTTTTTAATGTTGCATTTTTCTCTACCTTGAATGCATAGGTATAGAGACGCCTTGGGTCAATTTGCTTGTAGACCTTTATTAGAGTCAGAGTCAGAGCCTAATTTTTCTAATCATTTGTTTGATAATTTTTCTAATTCTGAGGAAATGAGTGAATACGAAGATCAACCCAATAGGATCCTTCAGGATTACCTCCACCCTACACGCACAGCCACACCATCATGCATTATGTTTCCAGCTAATACTCGTCAATTGGATTTTAAAATAGGGATGATACAGTTATTCTCTACTTTTCATAATTTGGAAAATGAAAATCCATATGTGCACATTAGGGAGTTTGAGGAAGTAGTTGCGATTTTTCATAATCAAAATGCAACTGATGACATTGTGAGACTTGAGTTCTTTCCTTTCTCTTTGAAGGATAGAGCTAAGAGTTGGCTATACTCATTGAGACCACGATCTATTGGGTCATGGAATGAGATGACTCAGATCTTCTTTAATAAATATTTTCCCCAACATAAGACTAATGCTTTAAAAAGGCAAATCTCCATCTTTGCACAAAATGACAGTGAGACTTTCTATCAGTCTTGGGAGAGATTTAAGGAGCTATTGAGTATGTGTCTTCACTATGGGTATGAGAATTGTCACTTAGTGAGCTACTTTTATGAGGGAGTTACACCTAGAGAGCGTCAATTTGTGGAGATGACGTGTAATGGTGAGTTCTTACAGAAAAATCCTGATGAGGCCATAGAATACCTCAATGAACTTGATTAAAAAGCTCATACTTGGACTGGACCTAGTGCTAATAAGAGCACAAATAGGTCACGACCTGCAGGAAACCTAAATGGTGGTGGAATTTACCATCTCAGGGAAGAGGATAACCTAAAGACTAAAGTTGAGATGCTCACTAGGGAACTAAAGGTGTTGAAGACTAAGGACTTAAAGCCAACACACGTGGCTAATCATGCAGAGTCTTTTGGACCATGTTTTGTATGTGGGGGGATAGATCATATTGCCAAAGAGTGTCCCACATTTGCTGAGATGAGAGGGATGTATGAGGAACAATGTAATGCCTTAGGTATGTACATAAAACCTGTTGCACCTTTCTCTGATACCTACAATCCTGAGTGGGGTAATCACCTCAATTTTAGTTGAAAATCTGAAAACCAGCAGCCTACACAACCCCCTAGATCATATCATACACCTTTATCTTCTAGGAGTCCTTTAGAAGACACTTTGCATACTTTTATTGAGGCACACAGTAAAACTAATCAAAAGTTTGAATCTTTGATTAAGGAGATTGTTGAAGAAAACAAAGAGATAAAGAGTCATATATCCAAGATAATGAGCTCCTTGAGTGTGAATGAGTGTGGCAAGTTTCCTTCTCAAGCTCAATCTGCACCCCAAGGTCAGCATATGGCACAAAAAAATTTGAAAGAGGTCAATGCCATTGTGACAAGAAGTGGTAAGTCCTTACACATCCCAACAACTGATAAGCCAAAGGATATTGAAGATGAACAAAGCAATGATAGTACCGAGTTCCCCAAGGATGCCGAGGTAATCAAGAGTCCAGTTAAGGTACCATTTCCTCAAGTTTTAAAATTTGGTATGCGAACTTTGGATCCTAGTAATGAAATCTTTGAGAATCTCAGGCAGGTAAAGATTAACCTTCCTCTTTTGCATGTTATTAAACAAGTTCCCACTTATACAAAAGTTCTTAAAGATTCGTGTATAGCTAAGAGGAAGCACCATGTTAAGAAGACATCATTTCTGATAGAGCAAGTTAGTGCTCTAATTGAATAGCAAATTCCTCCTAAACAAGGTTCTTGGTTGTCCAACGATTGCATGTAGTATTAGGAATCATGAGTTTGGACAAGCCTTGCTAGATTTAGGAGCTAGTGTTAATTTGATGCCTTATTCCATTTATTTGCAGCTTGGTTTGGGTGAAATTAAGCCTACCTCTGTTGTGCTTCAGTTGGCTGATCATTCAGTTAAGAAACCGAGAAGGATAGTTGAGGATGTTTTGATCCAAATTAACAAGTTTTATTATCCTGTTGATTTCTTAATTTTGGACACTCAATCAGTTGTTAAGTCTAACTCTAAGGTTCCTCTCATATTAGGTAGACATTTCCTTGCTACGGCTAATGCACTTATAAATTGCAGGAATGAGTTGATGAAGTTATCTTTTGAAAACATGACCATGGAGGTCAACATTTTTCATATTGAGAAACAGCCAACAGATGACGAGTACCACCAAACGTACATGATTAACGCACTCATAAATAAGGGAGTTCACACAACTCATGATTTTGATTCCTTGAATACTCCCTTGTGAATTCTGAGTTTGATACTATTAGTAATTCATCTGATGTTATTGATATTTGTATTATTTTTTATGAAACTCAGGATTATGGCACACAGGCTTGGCAACAGAAATTTGAGGAGTTGCCTAAGAAAGGTGGAAAATAGATTCTTGTAAGTATGAAAGCATCAAGAGTTAAATTGAAACCTTTGTCTAAGTCTAAAGTCTATAAGGTTAAAATGAAAACGTTTCATGATAAAAATAATCTTAGGAAGAGGTTTGAACCTAATGACCGAATATACTATATGATTTTGGATTTCACAAGCATCAAGGAAAACTTTGGTTTAGGTGGACTAACCCATTTGTAGTGAAAAATATTTTTGAAAATGGAGCTATAAAAATAGAAGATCCTAAGGATGGTCGGATCTTTAAAGTAAATGGTCAATGCCTTAAAGTATTAATTGATAGGCAAGTTCCGGAAGTGGAAGACACTCCACTTGTGGCTCTAGTCTATCAACCTTGACCACACCACCCAAGTATGTTTTTCTTTATTTATTTTATTTTTCTTTGTTTTACTTTTGTTTCTCTTTTTTTTTCTTCTTTTTCTTTTTATTTTTTTTGCTGTTGTTTTCTTTGTTTTTGTTTATAGGTTAGTTTTATTCTATCAGTTCAAGTTACCATCTTTGGTGCGTAGCGAGCTACCCAAGTCACTCATCAGGTATATTCTACCATTTTCAGTTACTCCCCATTCAATTTTGGTTCTTAAACATTGAGAACAATGTTTCATTTAAGTTGGGAGGTGGTGGTGCAAATTCAGTATTTAAAATGTTTGTTGGAATTCTATGACATATTTTCATGTGTTAATTTTTTTTTTTTTAATTTGCATCAGACGTGCATTATTTTCACATGAGTACTTATTCTCATTCATAGCCATCTTCATGAATTCACCAAACCCACCATAATCATTTTTGCTGAAGCATTCACAAAACCATTAATGCACTTATCCAAGCTTTGTGGTAAGATGGTGGTTTGACACATGTAGCTAGAAAACTCTTTTGCTTAAAGTATTCATCTGAGTTTAGAGAGGATTGAGAGCATACAAATGCAATAAATTGTGATAAGCGTTTATTGATCTGTTGAATTGGGCATTTCTTTTGAGAATATCATTATATGATTTGTGGTACAATGGTAGATATATTTGGGATATGACGAAGGTCAACTTAGGATTAACGTTTGAACCTTTCAAGCTATCCATTTTCATCATAGACTCTTAGTAGCCAACTTTGAACCAATAAACACACGTAACTTTTTCTTTTCATATGCCCATATTATTCATGCCTCTCCACATTGGAATATAACCTATACACTGATTTTCTTACCCTTTTTACTTCAAAGTGTATACTAGGTGTGGAAGTTGTATTATCTTTCTTTTATTTTATCATTTTCAATTAAAAAAATAAGAAGAAGATGACAAAAAAAGAGAAGAGTACAAGTTGCAAAGTATTTAATTGAGTGAGCTCCGAAAAAAAAAATGTTGGTAGAAATGGAAAGAATACAAAAGTGGCATGTGTTAGTCCATTAAATTGTTAAAAAAAAAAGAAGAGAAGAAGAAGGAAAAGCATTATTATTTGATGATCTGAAAAGTTGGAGAGTACATCAAGTGAGAAGTGTGGTCTATTGAGATATTTAATCAAATTCCCTTTGTATGTACTTGGAAGTTTTTGAATCACTTTCATCCTTTTTTTTCCATAAGGCAGCTTACCCAACCAAAACAGAGGGCACAAAGCAAGAGCAAGCAGAGCATGAAAGAGTTGGGTTGGTTCGGTGGTGAGTGGCACAGCTGAATGGTTGAGAAATAGAGAGGAAGAGATGAGAGAGGGAGCAAACTAAAAGAGAAAGAACGGAGAAAGAGACAGAGGAGGAAGGCTCAGTTCGGGCTTACTAAGAGGAGTACAGCAGATCTGGGGTGGCACTCATGTACTGTCGTGGCTTCAAGGTTGAACAGCAGGGCGGTAGTGGAAGCTGCACACAACGGCTGTAGTGCTTTGTTTTGGTGGCTACAAGGATGGCTATGGTGGCTAAGCATCTTGTCATATGGGTTGGAAAGTGTGGAGGAAAAATTGGATGTGGTGGTTTAGCTGTGGGTTCCTACGGTGATGCGTTGGCTAGGCAACGAAGATCTTGGCAGCGTTTGTAGTGGATATGCCCCACGATGGTGCAGCTTGGCTATTGGCTGTGCGTGTGAAGCTAACACAGTGGCTGGGCTATTTTCATGGTAGTGTACAATGCCTTGAATCAGTGTAGAAGAACAGGGTGCTATTTGGAGGCAGGGTTGTTCTGTACGTAGAGGGAAATTACGGCTTGAGGTTTCTTCATGCAGGAAAATCTAACCGTAGTATAAATAGGGAACTAAAAAAAAAAAAAAACCCTAGGGAAAGAGACGTGTATGGGTGTGGTGGACGGGGAAGGCAACCCTAGAGATATTGATGGGAGAAAAACTAAATGTATATCGGAAATACTAATTGTTTGTCGAATATAGAGGAAAAAGATACGCACATGGAAGGAAAACATGTGTAATAAAAGGAACCATACACTCTAGAGATACAAACGTGCATGCGAAGGACGTGGACACCATGAAGCCATGCATGCAAGGGAACCTGCACAACGAGAAGTCTGCTTGATCTCACGAGCTTGGGCTTTTGGGTGATCGGGTAAGATTCATTTCAAAATATATGTGCCCACAGTTTGGATAGTGAATGAAATTTATAAAAGAGCTATTTCTTAAATTTTTAGACTATGACTCAAACTAAAAAATAATAATTCAACTTGTTTAAAAAAAATATCTCGGCCCCTAAAAAGATTTGTAAACTAGATATTGAACCCAAAGTAAAATCTTAAACTATCAAAACAGAGATTTTAGGCCTGTAGTCTATATTTTTACTACTTATTTGAAAACTCAAATGACCTTTTCGCGCATATATATATATATATAGAAAAATTTTGGAAGCAGCTTAGCACTGGACCCAAGTATTACAATAGCCCCAGTTATTCCAAATACCCCCTTGCTGATCATCTCCTGCCTCATCTACTTAACCTTTGGCTCATCATCCTTTTCCTGGCTCATCTTCTAGCTCATCATCTGGTTCTGCCTTTCATGTTCTATTGGCCTGTACACTTCTTCATCCTCTCCCAAGTCCTCTTTTGGATCATCTTCCGGGGGTCCTCCTCCTCTGGACCTTCTTCAAAACCTTCCTGAGATCTAGGTTGTCTTTCAGCTCGTCATTATCTTCTTCCTGGTTATCTTTTAGTTTGTCACCTTCCTCTTGTTCCACCTTTGCCTTTTCTTAATCTTCCTGGTTATTTTTTCTCTGTAAGATTTTATGATAGAATACTTTGAGAGAAAGAGTACAATGAATATTCAAGTTTTGGATGGCCATATATATATATAAGAAAATATGAGGTCGAAGAAAAAGAAAATGTGGGTCGTGACACGAGCAAGAACAGAAAGAGGAATTTCCTTCTATTAAGCTAAGCAAGCCGAGTCTAACCACACAAAAATAACCACCGTCTCCAAAGTATGTACACCCCGGGGACAGTAACGGAGATGTACGTTGGTACCAGCATGTTGTACTTATTGAGCAATATCAATGATGAAATGGCACATTTTATGTCCGAAAAATAATAGAATTATTTTATTATTTATTTACTACTTATTTTATATTTGATTTTTTTTTTAATTTTTTATTTTGCTTAATAGTTAAGGAAGTAATTATTAGTAAAATTATATATTTTTAAATTTTTTTCTTAATGGTTAAGGATGTTAAAAAAAATTAAAAGAAAATGATAAAAAAATAAAAAAATTTCTAATATATTATAAATAGTAAATAGATAATAATAAGATAGTAAGTCTATCACTATCTTTTCTGTCCATGGCAATGGGAGTTCTAATAACAGGAGCAGTAACAGTAGTAGCAATTAAAGTAATCGGATTTCACATATATTCATGCATCTCGTTATGGTATATGTTCAAAATAGAAAAAAGCTAATATGCCTACTCAAGCGTACTGCTAAGCCAATTTTTTTTTTTTTATACTTAATAATTAAAGAAGTGATTTTAAGTATATTGATATATTTTTTTATTTTTTAAAAATATTTAAATCTATTTAAAAAATATAAACAAAAATAAAAAAAACAAGCGCCTAGCGATCAAATGAAAAGATGTTACTTAAGCACCATAGTAGCCCGCTCCTTCAAAATATAAATGCTCGACAGAATATAAATAAACTAAAGATCATCATGTGGAAATAAAAACATCACATGTTATTTATCAAAATTGGAACAATATAACCAGCATCACGTATATAAATATTGGCATAATAAGTCTCACATTATTTAAATATGATTATTGTATTGTCTTAACTACCTATATAAAGAGGTTGGCGTAGAATGTCAAGGCAATCTAATAACTGAAATATAATTTCAAGTATTTAATAAATTGTATAATATAGATATATATATATATATAAACAATATTTTTTTTTTATGTATGTGGAGTGGGGTGCGGGGCGGGGCCTTGCTGGGGTCTTTCCACCTCTGCCCTCGTTGGGCATTAACCCTACGAGATGGGGTGGATGGGGCGGGTAGCAGGATACGGCTCCATTGCCCACCCTTAATATGAGGGGGCTAAATGAAACAGTGCACTTTAGCTTTTAATTTTTTTTTTTCTTCTTTTCAATTGGGTTATGACTATGAGATATGCTAAATAGCAGTCTCACATCCAACACATCAGAATTTTTGAAGTGTAAAATAAAAGATAGTAAAAGAATAAAATCACATATTTAAATGGTGTGAAAAAGTGTGAGACTGCCGTGTAGAATTTTTATATAAATATATGCTATTAAACCAAAAATACTAAAATATTTTTTGTTAAGTCATGTAACCTAAAAATATGTTGTAAATCAACTGTACAATATAAATGTAATATTTGTCCAAATAACATAATCAGTATCTGAATTGAATTGAATCTAGACCCATTTTTACGACCTTACCGAAAATTGACGAACGATATTCACTTATCATTTAGATTAAAAAAAAAAAACAGGTTTAATAATCATTAAGGTTTACTGGATCCCCAATTTAAAAAACAAAATGATGGGTTTAATTTTTTTTTTTATTTTATTACGCAAACAAGTTAATATAGAGGGGAAAAGATCAACTCTTGTGAACCTAGGGATTGTAAATATAATTGAGAGAGTTACATAAAATGAATCCTACTAAATTTATTATTACTTTTTATAATTTGAAGATTAGTAATAAATACTCAATAAATATTACAGGTTACAATTCATTTCTCTATTTATTTTTTATTTGAGATTTAAAAAATAATAATTATATTATATACAATCACTTTTACATATTATTTATATATTCTACTGATATGATTCATTAAAATAGTTATTTTATATTAAATAAAATAACGCAACCAATCATATTAGTAAAATATATAAAAATTAAAAAATAACTGTAAAAAAATTTTTTAAAAATAAAAATCTTCATCAGTATGTTATTTAATATTGAGCGGTTTGATTTACAGCCAGGAAAATAATCACTAAATAAATTTTGTTAGAAAACAAACAATCCATTGGTAATAAATAAATGATTAGATTTGCAGTGATTTTCTTTAAGAGGTAAATCCAATTCGATAGAGAGTTACCAACCAATTTTAAAGGACGTGTAAACGAACGAGGCGACGTCGTATTGAATAACTATGTATTCTCCGCACCTGTTGGTTACGAACCATCCAAGTGTTTGTTCCGACCTTCTCTTACGCACCTCCCGCTTCTTCAACCTCGTTTCCTCTCATTCCCAACAACTTCCCCCACCGCCCCTCTCTGTCTCTCTTTCTCTCTTTCTCCTTCTGCCACAAACTCATTTGGTTTCTGCTTTGTTTTCTGCTTTTTTTAAGAAGTCCATTTGCACCTCATTGGGTGAATCCTTCTTTTTGTTTCCAACTTTTTTGGGCATTGTTTTCTTTTTTCTTGGGGGGAATTTTTGGGGTGAAGACAATGATAATTAAGAGCTGGGTCCTGTTAGGATTGATGCGAGGATGACTAAAATGCGTGGCATGGAATTTGGGGTGGTGAATTCAACTTCAGTTTCACGTACGGCGGGTTCATGGCCTCAATCCTCTGTCCTCGAATGGCGATTCCACTCGCAGTCGGCATTCGAGTCTTTCTGCATTGCCTCCGAAGCCTTCTCAGATCATCTTCGTTGTCAATTTCTTCTCGGGCTTGATCTGCGGCGATTGCTTTGATTGTCCGTGGTGGAAGAAGAAAAGAAAAGGTTAGATTGCCTACAATTGAAAATCGGGAGAGAAGAAACTTTTTAAATCTTTCTTGTTCTGCTAGGGGTTTTGGTCTTGGTAGGAATGACATCTGGTGCTAAACTGTTGATGCCACCGAATACTGGAGTGTTTGCGACGATGGCAGAGCTGCCCGAGTCCATGGCGGACCATTTAGAGAAGGATCCGACCGGTCGATACGTTCGGGTATTTGATTAATCAAATGGCTTAACCTTTAATTCCATGAATTGGCATTTTGTTGGATTGGATCTGTTAGTAAATTCTGGTTTTTATGTTTATGATTTTATTGGTTTGAAATTATGTATGATGGGTATTTTTTACAGTTTACCATTGCATTAATTTGCAGATTTTCCCTTTTTTTGTTGTTGTCAATTCTTCAAAAATGAGCACGTTTTCTTCTTAAATATATTGGGGGTTAGTAGTTGTGTTATTATTGAGCACAAATCATGTTTATATTTCAAGCGCTTTTTATAATCTAGGAGCAGTTGAGTTTGTGTTGAATTCTCCTTAATTCGAGAGTTATTGCTGAAGTTCTTATTTATGTAGGTGATTTCTACTTCTAACCTTCTGAATGTAACACCAGCGTAATACTATTGACTTGGTAGGTATTGATATACCAGTCACATCAATCATAAAATAAAATAATTGGCTTGACTGTCTGTCAGGTTGGCACTCGGGTATCACAGATGGGGTGTTTGTGGTAGAATTTTCCTTGATTGAGAAACCAATGATTAGGAATCTGATTTTATATGTGAAAAGAATGGAAAAACATATTAAAGTGTATGGGCTGTCCTAGCCATTGGGGGTGATTTGTGGAGGATTTGTTTCTCTTATACTGGATATGGTGGTTGGTGTAGTGGTCATATGCAGATTGCCATGAGATGACTTCTTTTTTTTTTTAAAACAAGTAAATTGTAATATTCACTATAACTTGCCATAATTTTTGCTTTCTGGTTTGGGAGCTTTATTACCATTAAAAGAGGATTACTTCAAATATTATTTGTATTAGTAGTAAACCTACATGATGCGTAGGAATAACTAAACTTATTAAAAAAAATATTCTATATAACTAAGTTTTTTTTTATAACTCTATATTACTAAGATAGCTACACAATAAATAGAACTTCTGAAAAACAGTTCAATGGTAGTAGTTTGATTGCCAAAATTTGGCTAAGCAACTTGATTTTTGAACCTCACATACTTGCTTGAGTGAAAGAGGGACCAAAAGTTATTTGTATAATATTCAAAAGTAAAAAGGGCATTGGTAGAGAAAACAAAAAAGCACACACTAGAAAAATTTAAAGATGGCTTTTTTAAAAAAATAATTAATTACATATTTCATTTTTATACAATAATTTCACTTTTAAATAAAATTAAAATTTAGTAATAAATTTTTGTTTATAAATTTAACTTAATGACTTATAGTGGGATAATTGATGATGGGGTTTTGTAAGAGCAAAACTCCTTGCTTTGAAAATTAATAGTATGTAATTTTAAAAAAACAATAGCAATTTAATTGGATATAATATTTTTATCTTATAAGATTGTAACATTATAATGTAATAACAACACAAATGATGACTTGATGATGTGGCTTTATGACATTAGTTGTTTAATAATAACACAGTGGAACAGTTAATGATGTGTTTCTTGAGAGCAAAGCTCATTCTTTGTATCATATAGCCATATAGATGTGTCTATAAGTGCGAGTCATTGAAACATAAACATTCCATATTCCATTCTTCTAATCTTTGATAGAAAAAAGAAGTTGTGTACATTGAATTGATATCCTCATTTTTATTTTTTATTCATTATAGGGATTAACGAGTTAAATTAGATATTTATTATAGACACACAGTATACACATTATTTATTCTCAGCAAAGTTGTTGAGTCTTTTCTTTGAGGTAGAAGAAGAATTAAAGAGTTGAGAATTAGACAGGAGAAGAAGAAACTTCTCACCCAAAGATTTCTTGAGTTGTGATGTCATCCTAGTTTAAACAGGATTAAAAAGATGTTTTCATTAGCTTTTGTATGCATTGCCATATTCTGAGGGTCAATTTGTTCCATTGAGAAACTGGAATGTTGTAATTTTGATGTGAGATTCGAGGTGCGAGATGTGTGATTAGATCTGATGGCTCATGTCCATGATTCATGTAAACTACCCATGATAAAACGGATTGGAGCCTGCCTTCTGTTCCATGCCATTGGTTCCACATGTAGTTGGCATTACCATAAATTGAGTTTTGATGGGTATACCATTCTCTGTTAGAATTATACGTATGATTCTTAATTGAGGCATGACATTATAGTTGATGTTTTGATTTCTTTTTTTATGTAAGCACAAGCTGCACTGATCAAAATAATTTATCAAGTGTGTAGTTGAAATAATACCTTGAAGCTTGCTATTGGCATAAAAAAAAAATTTTAAAAAAAAAAGAATAATTTTATTTTTGTTGAAAATGTGGTCATTTCATTCTTTTTTTTTTTTTTTTTCTTTTGTTTCTTTGGTCACTAATTTTCTTATATTTATGTACCCTTTACTTTTTGTTTTTTCCTTTGTTACAGTACAGTGAAGTCTTGGGCAGGGGTGCTTTCAAAACTGTGTATGGTTCCTACTCTCTCTCTCTGATTATTTTGATCTATTTTCAAAGAAAATATTTTAGGGGAGAAACATTTCCAAACAGAAGAGTGGTTGTACTTGTGGCTCCTGACTTCTTCTTTGCAGTTTTAAGGCATTTGATGAAGTTGATGGAATAGAAGTTGCTTGGAACCAAGTGAGGATTGATGATGTTTTGCAATCACCAGAAGATTTGGAAAAATTGTATTCTGAAGTGCATCTGCTGAAATTGTTGAAACATGATAATATCATCAAGTTCTATAATTCTTGGGTGGATGATAAAAAGAAAACTGTGAATATGATAACTGAGCTGTTCACATCTGGAAGCCTGAGACAGTATGTTCTCTTGATTGTTTCCTAATTTTCTTTTTTGATTTTGTCTGGCTGCATTTTATGTTATTGATACCTCTTGCTGTTCAGATATCGTAAGAAGCATAAAAATGTGGATATAAAGGCCATAAAGAATTGGGCAAGGCAGATTCTCCGAGGTTTAGTCTATCTGCATGGTCAAAATCCACCTGTTATTCACAGGGACTTAAAATGTGACAATATTTTTGTTAATGGAAATCATGGAGAAGTTAAGATTGGAGACCTCGGGTTGGCACTTGTAATGCAGCAACCTACTGCTCGAAGTGTGATTGGTAAGAAAGTACTTCCTTCTCATCCTCCTTTTTCTATCTGATAGACTTAAAAAGAAGTGAACATTTTCTCCTTGTTTACTTTTAGGGACTCCTGAGTTTATGGCTCCTGAGCTATATGAAGAAGAATACAATGAACTTGTCGACATATATTCATTTGGGATGTGCATTCTGGAGATGGTTACTTTTGAGTACCCATACAGTGAATGCAGAAACCCAGCTCAAATCTATAAGAAAGTTACCTCGGTAAGCTGAGCAACTTTTGGCTTATCATAATACCATCTACTGGGTGTTTTACTATGAAACCTATAAGCTAACATCCAGTATGTATACTGATGCATTTTTGTTGTAGGGCATTAAACCTGCTGCACTCAGTAAGGTGAGCGATCCCCAAATTAAGGAATTTATAGAGAAATGTCTGGTTTCAGTATCTGAAAGACTGTCAGCAAAGGAGCTTCTCCAAGACCATTTCCTCCGAGCTGAGAATCCAAAGGAACCAATTCGTGATCCCTTACAGTTACCTGATCAAAGTCTCAAAGCAAATAGTTTACCCAAGTCCGGCCCTCATTCCATGGACATAGATTCTGACTATAAGCAGCTATCTTTAAGCACATGTACGGGAAGCAACAATGGTAGTCCAAGCTGTCCAGTTTTAGAATTTCAGAGGAAAAATAAGAACAATGAATTTAGGTTAAGAGGGAAGAAAAATGATGACAGCTCAGTATCATTGACCTTGCGTATTGCAGACTCTTCTGGTGAGTATACACTTCTTTCTCATTTTTAGCTGGGGAGCGGTGGAAGTGAAAATACACTGCTCGCTTTCCTCCTGTTTCATAGTTTCATAACAGGTATTTGGTTTTATTCTTGCAGGTCGAGTGAGAAATATACACTTCCTCTTTTATCTTGATACAGATACTGCACTTTCAGTGGCTGGCGAGATGGTTGAACAACTGGAGTTGGCAGATCATGATGTGGCGTTCATAGCTGAGTTTATTGATTACTTGATCATGAAACTTCTTCCTGGATGGAAGCCATCATCTGATTACTCCTCAAGTGGAGCAGTAACTCCATGTGGCATTTCCCCAGTCATTGAAGATGGAAAAACATTAATGACTTGTCCATGGGATTCAATGCTAACAGGTGGTCCAGATGGGTTGGTGGTTGAGCAAGATGTTCTGTCTGAGTTAAGTATGTGTCCTCAGGATGGTGGAGTACAGGCTGAGGAAGGTAGTGTGTGCAATAATGCTGACAGTACCATTTGCCGTGGTGACTATAATTCTTCTCCAGGTTTGGCTAATTTCGAGGATGAACATTCACAAGCATCAGTTGCTTCAGATATACTGGTGGAAGCATCTTCAACCAAACATGGAAACGCAGCTGAATCTATTGATTGTAATCTTGATGAAAGTCACAAACGATTAAGTTGGTCTTTCTCTGATTTAGAGCTTGGGGATAATACATATTATGATGACTGCAGATTCCAACGAATGGATAGCAGTGGCACAGAGTGCGTTGTGGATGAATTTGCAAAGACATCAGAGTTGTCATTTCCTGTTCCGAGTGGAAAATTCAAAATGATGAGTTTAACAAGCAGCTGTTCGTCACTGTACTTGGAAGACAAAGATATAGATGTGGAGCTAAAGTTGGAACTTGATGCAATCGAGTCACAGTATCAAAACTTGTTTCAGGAACTTTCTCAGATGAGGGAAGAAGCATTGGAGGCCACCAAAAGGCGATGGATGGCAAGGAAGAAACTGGCTGTCCATTGATTAATATTACTGAGGTTTCCTTTCTGGAAAAGTTTGGCATTATAAAGTCAAACTATCATTACTTTTTGTAATCTGATCACTGAACTATCAAAGTTATCACTTTGCCCTCCAATGTGAAACATAATGTGCAAATCTCCTCATTAAAATCTAATCATTTGACAGATGAAAATAGATACGTGGCAGGGAACAGATGACAATGGAGGTGGTAGTTTGGAGGGTGAAACGATCATTTTGATTGTTTGGTGATCATTTGAAAAAGGAGTCGTATTTGAGAAGGTAAATACAGTTCTCTTTTGTTTTCCTTGTATTGTTCAATTGTGTCATTCTTATCCAGAAGGTGCTTTGAAATTTCTCTTCAAGGGCCGTGATTATATGTTAACTGGAAACCAAGTATTGGATGCTTTTTCTTTTTGTCTTTGTGGAAGTTGTGGTCCCTCTGTGGTTTAAATTTTTGTACTCTGAGGGATCTCTCCATGTTAACTTTGTTTGTGGGTGTATAAAAAAGTTCTTGAATTTGTTGATTGTCCGCTCTTCCTTCATCATTTGTTCCTAAGCATTGCAAATGTCGATGTCCTTTGCTGGATTGGTCTGAAATTGGATGTAGGCAGCACTTCCATGACCACATTTCGGGCATGTTGCTGTATAGTAAGAAAAAGGTTTGAGAAAAAGCTGGCTTTAGTCCTCTCTCTCTTGAAAGTAGAATTTATCATCAATCAAGAGCTAATGTAATCAAGATCTTTACACCCTTCAATCAAAAGTTGAAATATAGAATACTATCTACTTAACTATCTATATTAAAATATTAAAAACAGAACACAAAATGAGTCGAGTGGTGGTTTGGCAGGCCAAGAGGAGCCCATGGATGGCTGGCCATCCAGTGTGACCCGTGGTGGTCTGCATCCACCTTAAGCATGGTGTATCCACGCCCACCTTGATGGGTTGCGGCCAACACTTCTATGGTGTATAAATGTTTTTTTTTTTTTAAATGGAAAAATATAGTTACAAGCACAATTGTGCACTAATCTGTACACTAATGTGATGTGATTGGTCAAAAAATAGATTTTATTGAAAACAGTGTTAATTTAAATTTTAAGTATAAATAAATCAATATTGGTACACATATTAATGCACGACTGTGTTTGTATGTAGCAAAACTCTTTTTAAATAGAATGTGAAATATTCCTATGTAGTGTAATCAGGATGTAAACTAAATTTTACACTACATCCTTGTAGATGCTTTCCTTAAAAAATAGTCCATCTAAGAAAAAAATCTTGCAAGGAAAGAGCTTGGAAAAAAGATCAACAATGACAATTGAAGCATAAGAATCATAAGATAATGCTCATCTTCACCTTCGAGCTTTGACCACCAAATACTCAAATCTTGGTTAAGTAGAGGACACTAATGATTTAAGTCTTTTTTTTTTTAATAAAAATAATTCTTCTTACAGTCCACATCTGTGGACTACTTTGCAAGCCTAAAAAAATGGAAGCGTTTCATTTATAGATGAAATAGAGTGGAGCGTTTCATCAAGAGAAAAATTATTTCGTGCCTCTAATTCCCAGAGCAGCCAAGGGGTGAAATCCCTTTCTCGATGAAACGCTGCCCGTTGCCCTCTTGCCATCACCCTCTCGCTATCACCATCGCTGTAGCCATCGCCTGCACAACAACACATTGGCATTGATGTCACCGTCTCCTTCCTCAAGAGAGGACCCTCTTTGTCGAGTACCCAATAGGCCCAAGTTGCGATTCCAGTCAGCTTCAATTCGAGTACCCAGGTTGCAATTCCATCCCCTTCCTCGAGTACCCATTTGGCTTCAAATTATTTTCTCTTGTATTTTCAACAGCTTCTCTTTTTTATCTCTCACTCTCTCTCTCTCTCTCTTTCTCATCATCAACGCTAATACCAGCCTAAAACCCCCTTTTGATATTCTCCTCTCTTTGTACATTCCAAGAATAGAGCAACATCAATGGCAACCAACAAGTTTGCACAAGAACACCAACAGAATCACAATTGTTCTCATCTATGCCATCCTATAATATATTGGAGCCTGGAAAGAGTAAAACTTCTATAGAGATCTTGTTTGTGAAGCTCATGCCTCTGAGATTTCCAAACTGAGTTACTACTCGAATCATTAGAAACTTGTCCAATCGTAAAATATGTGCAAGGCTCGTTCATCCACATCACAACCTGACTATCCAGAATTGTCAAAGAGGTTTGCTTTCTTTCCATGGATGAATAAGATTGGTTTCATTCAAAGTGATGGCGAAAATGGGGAGGAGAATTTGAAGTGCTCCTCCTGTGACTTGAGCTTGGGTAACAAATTCTACTTTCCTTGTATATTGATTAAGCCTTCTTGGGAGGATTTCGATTACTCCAAGAAACAAAACATGATTGCGGAAACACCCGTTGATACTCAAACTAATGAAGGCGATCCTTCGCATCGAAGCAAATCAGATTCAGAATTAGCTTACAAATTTTGGACTGGTTTTTTATTTAGAAATAAAGGGTATTTTGGTCAAGTTAATGATAAAATGGGGATAATTTTGTTTATTCCTATATTTGGACTACAAAGGAGTCTATTTTGGTGGACTGTACGTAGTACCACCCTTTTAATAATGCTAGTTGTTCCAAGAATGGGTAAATACCTCTTTTTTTTTTACTTAAAAATTAAGAAAGTATATTTTAATGATGTTGTGATTTTTTTTAAAAAATGTTTTAAGGATATAAAAATGAATAAAATAAATAAAAATAAAAATGAAAAGTGAAAAAAAAAACAAATGACCTTATCGAAACCCATCCTGGGCACCCACTCAATAGGTGTAGCACCACTTTTTTTTAGCTTCTTTCTTTCCTTTTCTTCTTCTTCTTCTTCTTCTTTTTTTTTTTTTTTCTTTTTTTTTTTTTTTTTTTTTTTTTTAAAGTTAGGTAGCTGATTGGGTGTCCTTACCAGACATTCGGCAATAAATAAATAAATAAAATTAAAGAAGCCATTACTTGTTGACTCAAAAATGCTTGACCAACTAAATAAATAATGATTTCACCTATTTCACCTATTACTCTTCTACAATACCCCCATCCTATCTCCATTTTTTATCGAATTTAATCGAATATTACTTTTCTTGATAATTAATTAGCTTAATGAAATAAACTTTTGATCAATTTTTACCGATATTCTAAAAATAACATTGACTTTTATTATGAGTAGTGCTATTTAAAGGCCTTTATACCACACACCGTATACACGACATGGTTTGATTTGTAAGATTCAAAATTTAAAATTTATTTCTAAATCAAACTATACCACATATATATGTGTGGTGTAAAAATCTCCAAATAAAATTATTCTTTTATTATATAATACGCTCTTGTTCTACTTTTATTTTCTTATGTTGTGATAATGTTGTCCGTTAATTTTTTACTTTTTAAAAAACTTAAGAGCTGTTTGAAGGGTTATAAAAATTGCAATATTCAATGGAGTAGACCTTGCTTTCTATGAAGCAAGCACGAGGACATGTCGGGCAGAAGAATTGAGAAGGGCAGCCCAAATGAGGTAACTCATGCTGATGCATGTTTCCACACGTAAGAACAGAATTCTCTGGTTAAACCAAACAAAAAAAATAAAGGAACAGAATTCCATTTGAGTGATCAAGGAATCCCATTTCTTAGGATATGTTTGGCTCGCAGAATGGGTACTCTTATTCTTATTTCTATTAGAATGTATATTCCTAATCTCTTGTTTGTTTACAAAGGCTGAATCTCTCAATATTATTGGAGTGAAGTTTCTTAACTACCCAAGCATCACAACTTGTTTACAAAAAAAATCACAATTCTTATTTTTAGTTTTAAATTTTTTTAAAAAAATGAATTTCTTCTAACACCCTCTATACTAAGGCTGACTCAAAATTAGGTCATTGTGCAATTGTTTTTAGAAATAACACCATAAGGTACAAGTTATTTAAAAATAATTCCCTTTGTTAAATTAAAAATCTATCATCATTCTCAAAGCCACAAAGCTGTTAGTCTTCTCTAACCTTGCTCTGAGGAGAAAGCTTGGGTGGAGTGAGACTCTCGGCTTCCTCATAGAGTAAGGAAGGAGGAGTCTTCCTTAGTCTAATCACAGGACTAGGGATGGCAGAGATGGAGGATCTGGAGGAAAAGTGGGACCAATTAAAGCTTATAAAGGAGGAGAATGCTCTAATTGAACTTTGTACAGAGCATATGGGGAAAGTGAAATAGAGGGAGATAGAAGTTTGGTAGAGAAATTGTATTCTGATCACAAAATTAGTAAGGAAGTTATCAAATCGACCATGGCTAAGATCTGGAGGCTTTATTTGTTGTTCATGACATAATTCCAAATATATTTGTAGTAACTTTCGATAACTAGAAGGACAAACAGAGAGTATAGGATGAGAAGCCTTGGTTATTAGATAATCAGCTTATGGTTCTGAAGCTATTCGATGGTTTACACCTCTTTGAAGATGAATTTTGATTTTGAGGAATTCTAAGTGCATATGAATAACTTGCCATTGGCATGTGTGACTCGACAAATAGGGATTCAAATTGGAGCAACTATTGGGACTATCATAGAAATTGATGTTTGTGAGGACAAGATTGGATGGGGAAGTCATTTGAGAATTAAGATTGAACTGGATTTGAGGAAGAACTATTAACTTATTGGGAAACAGAATATGGGTTCCACTGGGTTATGAGAAGTGTCCATGGTTCAAATGTGGAAGAATTCTACATGGAGCAAAGGGTTGTGTTGGATTGGAGGGGAATGATGACAGATCTTAGTATGGAACGTGGTTTCGTGCTTAGAATGGTTCTCGGGGAAGAAACATGGAGAAATAGAGTAGTTTTAATAGGGATTAAATGGGAGGAAACAAAGGGGAGAATAGTAGGGAAAATGTGGAGAGGGGTGGGGAGTTAAACTCCAATTTCACTCCAACACATGTATTTTTTTTTAGGGGGGGGGGGGGGGGGGGAGGAGAAGGGTTGAGGGTCCTAGGATACTCAACTCATAAACAGACTACGACTGAGCTGAAGAGGGGATCAAAGGGGTGGTGGATGAAATTGTGAACAAAGTGTTTGATAGAAAAAGGTGAAAGAAGGGTGAAGGCCAATAGTCTATTAAACTACTCTAGCAAAAAGCATGATGCACAAAGTAATGGAGAGGTGGGGTATAAGGAGAGACCAGATGATGAATTGATCATGAGCTTAGCCTATAGGAATTTTCCATTGATGAGATAAGGATTGATGAAAAGAAGAGGAAGGTGGAAGAGAAGGACACGAAATACTAAGTTAGGACTGCCATGAGCTTGGAAATCCTAGGACAGTTCAAGACCTTTACCTATTGGTGAAGGATAAGAAATCCAAGATGGTCTTCCTTATGGAAACCAAGTTAGTAGCGAGTAAATTTGAAGGTATTAAGAAGAAGATGGAATGCAAGGTTGTTTTATTCTAGAACCAAGGGGCAGACAAGGGGGGTTTGGCTTAGCTGTGGAGTAGGGATGTGACTGTGGAAATTGTCAATTTTTCTCAACACCATATTAATGCAACAATCATGAGTGAGGAGAAAAACATGCCATGGGTATTTACTGGCTTCTATGGTCATCACAAGGCAAGGACTTCAAACATGCTCTAGAAGTAAATAGTATTTTTAATTTGGGTTGGAAAGAAAATAAATATACGTGGAGCAATAAGTACTCACATAACACCTTTACCAAGCTCCTGACCACAAGGCCCTTTTGCTTTATTTGAGACAAGAAAGGTCAGTTAAAAGAAAGAGAAAGAGAGTACTCAGATTTGAAGCAAAGTGGATAATGGATGATGAAGAAGGACCAGTTATAGAAGAAGCATGGGATATATCTATAGCATAACAAAATCCTTTAAATAAGGAATGGGAGAAATTAAATAGCTGTAAGGGAGATTTGATTAGATGGAGCCTACTAGAAGACAAGGATATTGAGTTAGAACTGAAGCAAAAAACTGTAAGATTGAGGCATGAACAAGAGAATGAGGGCCCCGATAATGCTGAGTTGAGTAAGAATTTGCAAGGTGAGTTGGGCCTGCTTCTAGAGCAAGAAGACATTAGGTGGAGGTAGAGAGCTAAGAGAACTTGGTATCAGCTGAGTTACAAAGATACCAAATTTTTTCACTCATGTGCCAGACAAAGAAGAAGGAAGAATTAGGTCAAGGAAATTAAAAACTCATAGGGGAGGGTGGTGACTGATCAAGAAGAGATAGATGGAGTTTTCTATGAGTACTTTAGTAGTCTGTTCAGCTCATCACATCCTACATTTGAAGCCATAGAAGTATGTCTCAAGATGTTGTCTAGAGAGTTACCAACTAGATGAATGATGAACTACAAAAAGAATTCACAAGAACTGAGGTGGAGGAAGCTTTAAAGCAAATGGCTCCCTTGAAGTCCCCTGCACTTGATGGGTATAGAGCTTGCTTTTATCAAGCATATTGAAGCATTGTGGGAGAGATGGTATGTAAAGCCATTTTAAGTTTCTTAAAGAGGAGGAGGGGGGGGGGGGGGGGGGTTGGAAAGTGATTAACCTGAATTATTGCATATTTTTATATATTTAGAACCAATATATTTTAATTATGCCACTAAATTATTATTGGTTTTAGATAGAAAAATGATTAAGAGACATAAATCTGAGTTATGGTTTAAATTGGTTAATACTATGGTTTATACTTAATTTTATAACTTGTGATTTAATTGAGAAATATTTCTTCATATATATGCACAACATATTTTTGATATTTTGTTTTTCCTTTTTATTTGTTTTTAATTTTTTGTGTGTTATTTCTTTTTACTTTAGGCTTCTAAATAAATAGGCTCCTCATTGGGGTTCAAGGAATAGAGAGCAACGCCTTTTGAAGAACAAGGGGTCCAAACTGCAACTACTCCAGCCTTCTTTTCTGCTTCATCTTCATCCATTTAGCTTGCTCTTTCATTTCCTAATCTCTATTTAATTTTAGTTTGAACTTTATAATATATTTTTGAGATTTTTTCTTACTCTTTTAAGTTTTTGTTTAACAGTGATTACAATTGTCATGGAATAATTTTGAGAATTTTGTGATTTGAATATAAGGATGAATCCTAAAATCTTGATTTTAGGGCTTTTCAATTTTCAGCTCGTATTTTGTCAATTATCTTCTAATTTAGCTTAGTTTTTGGCTTAGTTTTATTAATCTCTTAGTTCCATTGCATTTTAGATTGATTAAAGGTTAATTAGGACTTAAATAATTTTAGTTTTATTATTTAATTTTCAGATTAATTAAGATTTTTTAGCTTATTTGATTCCTTAATTGTTAATTTCAATTTGTTAGTCTTTTACATTCTATATTGATACTCAAAAATCCAAAAATATGAATTTAGTCCATGGCTAGTGCCCTTTTTATTTCCATTGCACTCTTCCACTCATTGTACATATCACCACTTTGATTTTCTCTTTGTGAATATTTTACCTTTATACAAGTTTGATTTGAAACAACTTTCCCGAAGAGACGATTAAGAAATTTTATTCCTAATTATTACACGACATCCTCCTGCACTCAAGATAGCCTTTGTGCTACTCATTTTTTAGTGAGTCAAAAAGCTGTGTTAATTATACTTATAGAGCCCTAATTGCTAAAGTTAAGTGTCCCTCTGTTGCTAGTGAATTTAGACCAATTCATCTATGTAATGCATTAAATAAACTTGTATCAAAGATACTTGCTAAAAGTCGAAAAAGTGCTCTCTGCCATTATTTCTAGAAACCAAAGTGCCTTCATTCTGGGAAAACTCATATATGGTAATGTTATGATAGCTTATGAGACTTTGCCCATGAAGAAGACAAGACAAAAAGGAAGGACTAGAAGTATGGCTCTCAAGCTAGACATATCAAAGGCTTATGATAGAATAGAGTGGAATTATTTTGAGGCTGTGATGAGGAGATTGGGGTTTCGAGACAAATGGGTTTCCTTGATAGTGAAGTGTGTGACAACAGTAACATATTCAATCATTGTTAATGGGGAGCCTGATACTATTATTAAGCCTACAAGGAGGATCAGATAAAGGGATCCTATCACCCCTAAATTATTCATTCTTTGTGCAGAAGGCCTTAGTTAACTAATTAATCCAGCTGAGAGAGGGGGAAATAAGGGGAGTAGTAGTATCTAGAGGAGGAACAAATGTGAGTCATTTACTCTTTACTGATGACTGTGTAATTTTTGGGAGGGCAATGATGGCTAAAGACTCAAGGACTATTGAGAGTATATGAAGAAGCCTCGGATCAATGTTTGAATCTATAGAAGACAACTATTTGTTTCAATTAAAACACTGACTTGTCAATTAGATCACAGATTGAATGTGTAGCAGGGGTATCTATATGTGGAAATTATGAAAGGTATCTTGGTCTTCCAGCCGTGGTAGGCAGATCAAGATACAATACTTTCAGAAACTTGAAAGAGAGGGTCTGGTCTAAAATTAGTAGCTGGAAGAACAGCTTTCTATCATAGGCAAGTAAGGAGATTTTGCTAAAGGCGTTCAAGCCAGACCTACCATTGCTATGAGTGTATTTAGATTATCAAGAAGGCTCTGCAAGAAGATATTTTCCCTCATGAAAAGATTTTGGTGGGAACATAAGCATAATGATAAGAAAATTCAGTAGAGAAGCTGGATTAAAATGGGTAAATCGAAGCAGAATGGAGGGCTTGGATTTCATGACCTTGAATGCTTTAAAGCAATGATTGCTAAGTAGTGCTGGAGAATTTAGAATTGTCCCTCTTCATTGGTGGCTAACATAATGAAAGAGTAGTATTTTAAGTACGAGAAGTTGATAGAAGCTAAACTAAGTGGGGGTCCTTCTTTCATATGGAGGAGTTTGTGGTCTTCCTTAGATCTAGTGAAAGAGGGCTTGATATGTAGGGTAGAGATGGGAGTACGATTAAAATATAGAAGGACAAATAGCTGCCAAACTCAACTTCTCATTGTGTGAAGTCTCTTGTTAAAAACCTAACTGGTGATTCAAAGGTGCAACAACTCATTAATATGGAAAATGGCTCATGGAAGAAAAGTTTGATTTATGCTACTTTTTTTGTAGATGACACAGAGAGTATTTGCAATATCCCTCTTAGCAGGTGGGGAGTAGTGAACAAAATTGTAGGGGTGCTTCAATTGATGGTAAATTCTCAGCAAGAGTGCTTACCACCTAGAGCATAAAAGGATGAAAAGGTTGAAGGGGGAATCTTTAGCAGGGGTTAACACAAAAATAGTGTGGAATCACATATGTGGCTAAATGTACAAAGGGTGGTGAAGCGGTTTATGTGGCAGGCTGGTCATTATCTGCTCCCTACTAAGAAAAACTTGTTCAAGACAGAAATTATAGATACAAGTTTGTGCCCAATCTGTGAGAGGGAGACTAAAACAATAATGCACGCACTATGGAGCTGTCCTACAACATCAGATGTTTGGGTAGAAACTGAAAGTCCTGTACAGAAGTGGAGTACCTCAGAATATGACTCTATGGATTTATGGAAAAATCTGAATTTACATTTGAAAGTGGAGGAGGTGGAGGTGGTAGCTTGTACTATGAGGAAGATTTGGTTAAGAAGAAACACATTGCTTTTTGATTAAAAAAAAAAAAAAATTGAAGAACCAGGTAGTGTCCTGAGGGCTACTATAAATGGGCTAAATGAGTTTGTCTCAGCTCAAACTCATCAACAGAAGGTACTGCTAAATGGGAATAATGATAGAGGAGTGGTCAAGTGGGAAAAACCTACTGAATTGGTAGTGTAAGCAAATTGGGATGCTACTGTGGATGCTCAAGATAAAAGGGTGGGTATTGGTGTAGTAATCAAAGACTCAAAGGGGGAGATGTTGGCATGTCTGTGTTCAACTGTTGATCGCATAAAGAAACTTATTGTTGTTGAAGCTTTGGCATTGAGGAGAGTAGTTGTACTATGTGCAAAGCTGGGCCTTTCAGGCGTAGTATTGGAGGGAGACTCTCAATTGGTAGTGAAACTACCAATAGTGGGGAAGAGATATGTGCTAAACATGGGAATGTTATTGAGATTGTTCAACTGGGCTCCAACCCGAGAACCTGGGTATACCTGGATCGGAATCTAGGTTTCAACCCCGGGTTGGAACCTGGACCAGGTTAGCTCGGGTCAGACCCAGGCCCGAACTAGGATGAATCCAGGTTTTTAAAAACCAAGTTTCAGGTTGAACCCATTTTTTTTTTTACCTAAAATAATTCAAGTTGTGAAAATTTTATTCATTAATTTTATTTATAAGAAAATATATGAAAATAGAAAAACTAAATATCTTTTTTTTTTTTTCGGTTAAGAAGAAATTTAAGATATGGGCATGTGGGGGTAGAAAAGACAAGGCAGAGAGAGGGAGGTGTTGGTTGGGGTTTATAAATGATGCAGCTTTGGACACAAAAGTAGTAGTACTAGTAGTATTTAGAAAGAATAGAGAAGTGTGGTAGATTATTTATGGAATCCCAAGCTAAACAAGAATACTTCGAGATGCTCAGTGCATTTGCTTGATGACAAAGTTTCCATATATAAGGAGTAAGCATAGCCCTAACTGTTGAGTCTCTGCTACCCAATCTTGATACAGTCTCCCCTACTACTACTATCAGTACTACTTTTACTCCAGCATCTTCCTCAAGATTTTCTGTTAAAGCCTGCAGTCAACCTACCTACAGCTCATGGATGCTTCACTCTCAAATGCATAATGATTCAAGGTTTTTGTCTCTTCTCTCTATTTCTCTTTCTAAAATTTGTGGTTTCTTCTTGGAAACAAGTAATTTGCAAGCTTTTCAATATTTGAGGTTTGAATTTTGAGCATTAGCACCAAAACGACGCCCTTTGTTTTGATACTCTAATTTAAAAATAAATAAATAAAGAATAAAAAAAAATAAAAAAAACCTGGCAACTAGGTTTAGCCAGGTTTAGTCATGCGGTTACCGACTCGGGTTTGTTCCAAGCCGAAACACGGATAACCGAGTTCCAGACCAGGCCTGGAAAAAACCCAATCCAGATGAACAATGCTAAATATTATTGAAGATGTAAGGATGTTAGTGACTAATAGATTAAATTGAGGTGCAAGATTTGTGTACAGAGAAGCAAACAATATAGTACATAAGCTAGCAAAACTAGCATTTTCTATTTTTGATGAGAAGGTGTGAATAGAGCATGGCCCTATAGAGATTACTAATGATATACTGAAGGAGAAACACTGCAATGACTGTATTGTATTGATTTTCTATAAATCTATTACATTTTACTTTAAAAAAAAAAATCCATCATTGTTAACAGAAAACACATTGTACAAATCACAAACTTCCACGTGTCAACTTTGGGCATATCACAAAGGTGTTAGATCACTTTTGTGTACCCTGATCACCTATCAAAGTCTAGGGGGTAGCGGAACACCCCTGTAAAGCTCTTCCAAGAGCAGTCTCCTCACCCTCAATTACAATGGGGTGGTCTAACTACCCTATGGCATGTGATGGTCGGATGGCCACCACCTTCAAGAATTTTTTAAAAAAAATTATGAAATTGAATTTTTAAAAATTTTCCACATATATCTTTTGAATAGTCATTCCTTCTATTTTTACAAAGAGTATTTATTCCTTAGATTAAGAATGGATATTCCTACGGATTGACTATTCTTATTCTAAAAAGACAACCAAACAAAAGGATTGGCACTATTTCTTTTCAAACATCACATGCTATGAACCAAACATATCCTTAGTATTTTTTTTTCCTTCTCTTCAGCGCCTCATTTATCCCCAAACCTTTCCTAAATCTCAACCAGCAACCTCCAACCCCAAACCTAGCTGGAGGAAGGGAGAACATTTAATAGACCCATTATAATGTAAAGATTAATAGTGTAGTACCTCAATTCAAGGGTGAGAAAACCTCCAAGGAAGTAGAGGGAAGAAGAAGGAAAGAGAGAAAATGAAGATTCTCTTACTTTCGGGATAAAAACTCAATGATTCCCCACTACAACTTATCATCTAATGGGCTTCATGGGCCAGGGCCATATAACCTCAAATAATAATAAACATAGAATAAGAAAAGAAAGCCTACTAAAGTTTCATCTACACTGGCAGAAGCCCTTTACATTTAATAACCCAAGTCCACTACAAATAGTTTTAGTTTACTGACAATATTGGTCCGCGTGAGCAACCCAAAGCTTGTCTCTTTTCAATTACTTCTCCTCTTGTACCACTTGCCTCAGAGCAAAAACGTACTCCTGTTGATCTCTCTTTAGTTCACTTTACCCCTGATGTTTGTGACAACCCTACCCCTTTTAGAGCACTTTGCCCACAAGTTGTGGATAGGCATTCTTCAATTCAAAATAGCTCTCCCACGTTGCGTCTTCATCACCTTTTCCCTGTGAATAGGCTGGCAGTTCTACTCTAGCTTGGTTCTTTGCTTTGGTCAATCAATGTGCCAAGATCTTCTCTGGTTCAGGCATCAAGACACCTTTATCATCAATTAGTGGTAGCACAGGTTGGCTGTGATCTTGTTTTTCAATTTCTTTTTGAGTTATGAAACATGGAAAGTGGGGTGTATGTGGAATGTAGGGGGAAGATCTAATCGGTGAGCTACTGTGCCAATCCTCTATAAAATCTCAAAGGGTCCAAAGAATCAGGGTGATAGCTTAAGGTTACTTTGGTTGGAAACTAAGATCTGGCGTTAGGGTTGTAGTCTGAGATATACTCAGTCTCCCACTTTGAACTCCTATTTCTTTCTCATCAGATCTGCATACCTTTTCATGCATTCTTAAGCTCTGTGTAAATTGGGGCATAGTATTTGTAGCATATGATCACGGGAGCGGAGGCTTGTCTCGACAGCTTCCAAACAGGCAGTGCCTGGAATGTAACTGAGTAGCTTAGGTGGTGGGTATTCATATAAAACTTAGAAAGGTGTAAACTTGGTTGAGACATGTGGGGTGGAATTGTGCCATCACTTTGCTAGAGGCACTCACACTGACCAATCCTTAGGATGATCCCCAGAGAAACACCTCAGGTAATTTTCTAAGGCCTTGTTGACTGCCTCTGTTTGCCCATCTGACTAAGGGTGATAAGCTAAACTCATGTGTATCTGAGCACCCTTGAGCTTAAAAAACTCCTACCAAAAATTTCTATTAAAAGTTATGTCTTGGTTAGAAACCATTGAGGTGAGTAGTCCATGTAATTTAAACACATGCTTTAGGAAGAGTTCTATCATTGTCTTGGTAGAGTAAGGATACTTTATGGGAGTGAAATAGCTATATTTGGTGAGTCGATCAACCACTACACACTAGCTTTCAAAGCCATTTGTGTTTGAGAGACCATCAATGAAATCCATTGTTATGTGAGTCCAGGGTTCATTAGGAACCTATAGAGGCTGTAATAGCCCACTAGCCAGAGTGTTGTCCACCTTGACTCTTTGGCACAAGTCACAATTTTTGATAAATTATTTTACATCTTTCTTCAATCCAGGCCAGTAGAATTCCCTTATCATTCTGTGCATTGTTTTGTCATATCCCGAGTGCCCACCCCAAGGGCTACTGTGCATCAGTTCTAATAATTTGGTTTGGACCCTTCATATTGTGGCATGCATAGCCTAATTTTGTACAATAACAAATCCCCCCTTAAGGAGTATTCTGGTGGCAACTAGTTTTCTCTACCTTGAGTTATTAGGCCCTGCAACTACTCATCAACTTTATAAGCTTCAGCTCCTCCATCCAATCTACTATGGGAAAGGTGATTAAAGGCAATGAACATTCATCTTCGACACCTTTTCTAGATGGAGAATCTGTTATCCTATTCTCAGTTCTATTTTTATATTCAACTACAAAAGCATACCTTAGTAGTTTAGTGAAACACCTTCCTAGCTGCATCACTCCAATGGAAATGATTCTTTTCTAGCATTTAGCCTACCGATCAGCCCAACCACAAAAATCCCTCAAAGCCTTGAGTGAATGAGGTAGGGGCCATTGCCTCATGGCATGTAACTTCTCGTGATTTGCTCTTACTCCTTGAGCCAAAATCAATTGGCTAAGGTAAGCAATCTCTCTACTCCCAAACTTACACTTGGACTGCTTGGTAAAGAGTTAATGTTATCACTCAATGCAATTTTTAGATGACCCACATGCCCTCCTTCATCCTTGGTCTACACTAAAATTTTATAAAATAATAAGTACAAACTTTATGAGATAGGGTCAAAATACGACATTCATGAGGTTTTAGAATGTGGAGGGAACATTGGTTAGCCTAAAGTAGAGGTCGACAGCAGAGGGCCCACCACCCATCACCCCCATCGGAAGTTAGATGCTAGGGTGCGGGCCTCTGCCCACACTACAACATGCACGCAAGGATGGGGCCCAAGCTTGCTGGCATTTATATATATATATATATATATATATATATATATATTTTTAATAAAACTATTTTCATTAATAAAACAATGTCGTTTTGAAGTTTAGTTGAGTACTATATAAAAAGAAAAACAAAACCCTAAGTCTATTCTCTCTCTACCTCTGCCATTCTCTCTGAGCCTCCTCCTCCTCTTCTCCTCCACTTTTTATTTTTGAAGTTGAAGGGTGAAGCTTGTGAGTTATGATTGTCAGAAACGATGTCTCAACCATCCACAAGCCACAGGCCATGGCGTGTTCATGGTTTGAGCCAGGAATGGTCGTGGGTTTTATGAAGAGACCCACAGCCATTTGTGGCTTGTGGTTTCTTGCTCAGACTCATGACCACACCATGGTCTTGCCGAAGATATTGCAATTTTTTTAAGTTTATTTATTTCAATCTGTGTTTGTAAGTTGTAAATGTTGGATGATGGATTTGTGGATTTGTTAGTGTTTTTGGTTGGTTTTGTATTTTTCGATTTTGGTTATGGATATGTGGACGTTCTCGTTGTAGGTGGGTTGTAGGCTAGGTGGGGTGGACGAACTAAGTGATCAATCCATCCCCCGATGTGCTAATTGGGGGCCACTCCCATTGGGTCTGCACCCCTCCCCCCCCCCCCCCCCCCCTTGCCTGCCCTCATGCCAGCCCGCACTATATGAGCAGCACCCTTAGGCCAAAGGGCATAACAAGGAACTCATAGTACTCTTCATGAGTGCTAAAAGCTGTCTTTAGAACATCCTAGGGTTTGACTCAAATATGGTGATGACCAAATCTTAGCCATCTTAGAAAATGTGGTTGCCCCATTTAACTTATCCACCAACTTTTCCACTACTAGTATGGGAAATTTTTCCTTCACTGTGGCAGATCATCCCGTTATAATCCAAACACAACCTTCAGGTCTCATCTACCTTCCTAACCAAAAGGAAAGGGGAGGAGTATGGGCTTTGACTTGGCTATATGACCCTATTGTTTAAAAGTTCCCTTACAATCGCCTCTATTTCATCTTTATGAAAATATGGGTACCTATAGGGCTTGATTGAGATAGGTTTAGTGTTTTGGTTAAGGTTGATTGAATGGTCATGGAATCTAGGAGGGGGTAGGCCTTTTGGTTTAGCAAAAACATCAGCATAATTTTTAATAAGTTTTGAACTGCTTCTAAGGGAATTTTTGTCTTTTCTTGCTCAAAGCCATCCCCTTCTATCACTTGTAACACTATTCCCTTTTTTCTAGCTATTAAACTTATTAAGGGAGCCTTCTTAAATCATTTTGGATGTGGCCAATCCCTTTAATTCTACTATCTTTCCCTTCTAGTCAAATCTCATAGTCAATTTTCCAAAGTTTCGAAGAATTGGACCTAAGTCTCTTAACTAATGTATTCCCAACACCATGTCACAGTATACTAGAACTAACAGCTGGAAATCAAGGATAAAGCTAGTATTCTAAACTTTAACCTTAACGCCCTCAAATCTTCTTTCACTTGGAATTACTCCCAACTGGCCGCTCTAACCCTTGCTACCTTCTCATTCAAATCAAGTGGGAGTTGTGCCTTTGAAAACCCTTCTGGATCTAAAAATTTATGTAGACCCAGTTTCCATAAGAATGGTTATCCATCTAGGCCCTCTCTTCCCTTTAACCCTCATATTCTAGGTTATGGGATCATGTTAAAGCATGCAGAGATATCTTGGGTTTATTCTTAATATTGCTCACATCCACTAACTCTCACCCTTCCACTTTTTCTATAGATTGCACTTGATGCTCCCCTTCATTCTCCTCTTCAAGTAATACTTCTTCTAGTAGGTAGAGCTTAACGCTTTGACACTTGTGCCCAAGGTTCCACTTTGCATCACAAGCACAACCCATTTTCTCTTCTATCCTTCATTTGGGCTTCATTAATTCTTTGGATTGGTAGGGTAGTTTTTGGTGAATTAGGGTTTTTCAATATTCTTGGTTCAAAGGAATTGGGTGTGATGGATTTCTGGTATTTCTTGGATAAATTTATATTTTCTTCTTAGATCTTCACTAAGCTATAGGCGGTTGTGAGGTTAGTATTGAACATCCAAGTTGGTAGCCTAATCTCATCTCTTAAGCCATTAAGGAAGAAAATTAGTTTGTAAGCATATGATAGGCCCCTCAGCCTATTAGATAATGCTTCAAACATTACCTTATAGTCTTCAATAGTCTTATTTTGCCTCATCTAGTTAGGGATTCCATTAGGTCATCATAAGCACTTAGCTCAAATCTAGCCAAAAGTGCCTTGACAAAAGTGTCATCTCGGAGCTGACTAGATTCCTCTAAGTCTTGGAACCAAACAAGGGCATTCCCTTCCATGTGGAAAGAGGCCAATCTGATATTGTGGTAAGCTGTTGTGAAAGTTAAAGAAGTGATGTACCTTGGATAACCCGCCTATGGGGTCTTCTATTGGGAAACAGGAAACTCCAAATGTATGATTTTGGTTTGGACATCTCCCCATGGTGGTTATTCCCTTCTTCATGCAACAACACCCCAGATGATGATTCCCCTTTACTGTATCCCTGGTTTTTTTTCTATAGCTATGTTGTTAAAGCTGTCAACTGTTGCATGATCAAATCTGTTTATCTTTTCTAGGCTGGCATTTCAGTTTTCAAGTTCTAATATTGTGAATAAGTGGCTTTCTTGAGAGCATCCAAACCATCCTACAGCTAATTTAGAGATGTCCCTTCAGCCATGAAAGTCAATTTTCTTTGTATCACAACGATCAGTGTCTCTCTGATACTAAAAATGTACCAGACCCGTTGTAATGTAAAGATTGATAGTGTAATATTTCACTTTGAATGTGAGAAAACCTTCAAGAAAATAGAAGAAAGAAGAGGAAAAGTGAGAAAATGAAGATTCTATTACTTTCTAGATAAAAACTCAATGACTCTCCCCTATAGTTATTTGTTAGAATTCCTAACGAAAGTCTTATCATTTAATGGGCCTCATGGGCCAAGGCCAACTAAACCAATAGTAACAGTAACATAAAAAATAAAACAGAGCCTACTAAAGTTTCATCTACGTTGGTCGAAGCCCATTACATTTAATAACCCAAGTCCACTACAAATAGTCTAAGTTTACTAACACTACTGCTCCTATACGTAGGCAAGCCAAGCCCATCTCTTCTAACTTACTTCTCCTCTAGTACCACTTGCCTCAAAGTAGAGAATTACTTTTATTGATCTCCATTTACTTCAATGTACCCTTATTGTTCATGACTGAACAACTAGCAATGCCCCTGCTCCATTGTCCCTCTTCCTTCAACAACATCCTTCTCCCTTCCATCACTTTGTTCTCTTTCACTTTCTCAATTTTGTTTTTTTTTTCATTTTGTCAAGCTATTAAAGACTAGATCTAGAACTTTTGATGCACAAACTTGGAACACTACCTCTACCATTAGAAGCACCACCACATATCCCTCCACCAATGATACCCAATCTTCACCATTGCTTAGAACATTGAGGTCAAGAGCCGCCAGCTCATCTCTAATATGAGCCTCATTTTGTTTATAAACACTTCTAGCTTGCTATATCTTGGCTTTCTGGCCTTCTCATGTTGTTTCTCTATTTTTATGAATCTTTTTTAGGGACAAAGCCATTTTCATGATGTCTTTTCTCGAACAAGAGTCACAAATTATGGGACCAAAACTATTATACTTCATTTTTTATTTGTTTTTATTTTTTACACTATAATATTTGGTTTGACATGCTTGTCAGGTGTTCTACTCCAGCTATTATACATTTTAATCTTATTATTCTAATTTTCCAAAACAAATATAACAAAATTCCATTTGTTATCAACTTTTTACACAATCAAACTCAAATATGCTACATATCCATCTCACTTTAATCTTACTATACTGATATGATGCTATTTTGCAATCTGTAGATTTGCTCTAATTTTTTAAAATTATGATATATACAACATTTTTATTTTACTATGCATGCGAGGAATTATCTACCAATTATTTTAATCAAATCATGTTTCTATAATAGCATGTTCAATGATAGGTGGGTAATGTCACATTAACATAGTAAAATAAAAGAAAGATGTGAGTTGAGTAGATAGCATTTTTCCCTTTTTTAATGTAATAAACCCAATGTTGAGAGACAATATCAAGTTTACATAGTAAGACGAAAGTACAATGAGATTATAATAAATAGTACTTTCAATCTAGAAAATATTTTAGGGATTTCCATCTTGCACTAAGAATGTCCTAGCACTCAATATTTCTATATGCTTTTTTGGGAAGGAATATTTTCATTTCACACTAGACTAGGCCTAGACCAGGTCTAGGAAGCCCAATGGTCTGGATGTAACCTACCCACCAAGTGATAAAGGAGAAAGAGAGCCTAAAGCCCATGACGGGAAAAGGATCAGCATAGGAGATGGAACAACACCTGCTCTGACACAACCTTGTCCGGATGCCCTATAAGGACGCCACGCCGCATTAAAAGAACGTGATGGCATGATACCCCGTATAGGAGATAGATGCCCTTGACATAGAAAATGGGTCCCACCTTGATAGAAAGTATAAAAGCTCATCCCCAAGTCAGAAATAGATTCTCACGCACTCTTACATACCAAAAAAAAAAAAGCAATTCAAGCTCAACCCCAAGTCAGAAACTGATTCTTACGCACTCTTACATACAAAAAGAAAAAAAAAAATTCTCTCTAAGGATCAGAAAACTAATTTAAGCATCGTAGGTGTTGCACCACTCCCAAGCCCTTACATTTCTTGTGTTGTAAAAGTATCAAGCTTAGTGACCAGTGTGCTGAACATGTTGTTAACAATGGCGCTATCTATGCGATCTTTGTAAAGTAACGTGTCCTTCACATGCCATCTACAACGTGCTCTCAAACAACCCATGGACAGGAAGCATCCTAGAGAAACATGGAAGGAAGGTTCGCAAAAATGGAGGAGTGCATAAAGAGAATGGCGGTTGAAATGGAGAATCTCCGATAAGAGAATGAAGTTCTAAAGAGAAAGTGTGATGACCCGGGCTCGTCCACTTAGATATTTGTCCAAATTTTGGCCTGTATAAAGCTTTTAGATACGACAAGGGCTTGTCCATCTCAGAGAAGAGGTGCCCAAGCCCACTAAGAGTTGTATCATGGACTAGTGAAAGTCTTCCACTAAGGGCAAAAAGGGGTTTAAGAAAACCCTAATTAGGGTTTTGGTCTTGGGAGGCACCTACTTGGAAGGAGAAAAAGCCTTTTTGTTTACCTAAAGCCTCATCATTTGAAACCTAGGGAAAGGGCACCCTTGGTTAGCATGAGATTTCCACTTGACAACCATGCGAGATAGCTTCTACAAGAAGAAAGGATGAAGGGTTCAGCACCCTAGGGCACATGCCCCATTCACCTACCAACATCTCACCCCTGGATACAATGAACCTAAAGGTCAAAAATAATGAGGAAAATGAGGGGACATAGGGGTTTTGGTAACCCCAATGGACTACACACGCCACCCACAAGATTTTGGTGAGTTCCAAGGAGTTGTGCACGCCAACCATGAAAAGCCCACCTACTTTTTACACTTGTCACACACGAGAGAAGGTGTGGGACTTTCTAGAAGAAACCAATTAGGGGTAATAGGAAGGGATGCCTAGAACCAAAACAACTCCTAGTCCCTAGAGGGCTTGGCCAACTCTATAACGCCTGTCCTTGTGGTGGGTCCTTTACAAAATGGTTTTAATAAAAATAGACGGGAATTAAGGTTCCTTTTGAAAATTTCTTTTCTTTTCATGCCAGGATACAAAAGACTCCATGTTTATAAATGAAACTTGTTTTCTTAATTAAAAAGGTTACAGCAAAAAACATAATTTTTATAATTAATGTTTCTCATACAAAATATCTTGTCTAGGTTTTCGTGCTCTTCCCTTTGGGTTGTGCCTATCCTGACACGTCATGCTCATCTTGTCCGTGGGAGGGCACACATAAAAACTAAAATGAGTCGATGACTCATAAGCATTACTTCATATAGTTAAAATATAATAACATAGATTTTCAGTCATGCATTTATCACTCCATACATACATATCATACTTATCATGCATAGACATGCAATTCGTTTTAAAAACGTTGTGAGGTGAGGTTTTTCTTTAAAAATATTTTCTTTCTTAAAATAATTCTCCACGCCTCGCTGCCTTCATTTCTTAAAGATTCTTTTCATGCATACATCTTTTCTTACTTACATTCATGCATACATACATGCATAAATTCTTTCTTAACATGCATACATTCTTTTCTTATCACTTTCATTGGCCATAGCACACTGTTACACCCCGTGTGCAGGTTAACAGTCTTTTGGACCTGATTCTACCCGTGGCCACGGGTTGAAAATCCATTCTGTCAGAGTGCAGCATTGGATGCACTACCACTACTACTTACCCGGCATTGCAATCAACCCAGTTCATTCATTCAATACCTTTTCCTTTTCCGTTCATCTGATCATTACGTATCTTCATACATCATGCATTCAGTTTGTTCATTTCTTTTCGGTCCTTTCCTTTCCTTTTCAGTCCTTTACAGTCCAGTTCTTGCAGTTCTTTATAGTTCGCACTGTTCGTTTCATTCATAGAGTCATTTTAAAAGAAAAATAGTTTTCATTCTTTTCGTAAAAGTCATTTTAGAAAAAAGCAGTTTTCTTTCATTTGCATCTTTTAAAAACGTCGGTTCGTGTATCTTTTAAAGCTTCTTTTCATTTTCTTTCGTGAACATACATACAATATGTACCACGTATAGCATCCATTCACATGCATACACATACGTACTTTGGGTGAGTGAAAAGGGGTTGCCAAGGGGGGCCGTTACATACTTATACTTTAAAACTTAAGCTTTGCTTTCTTTTTCATAATGCATGTCTCATAGAGAAAAGATTCGTTTTCCTTTTAGAGAAAAAGCTTTCGTTTTTGTCTTCTTTTGTTTAGGAAAAACTCTAGAAGAGTATGAACGCAATACTTACCTGCACTTCATGCCATACTCATTCCATGTAGTCCATTCATGTGCGCATCAGATGGCAACCTACATGCATACACATAACCTTACGTCATCATCTATCTAATGCATAAGCAACTATACTAAAAATAGAACTATGCCTCACTTGGAATACTCTTCATCCATCCCTAGGCTCTTACGTGCCATTTACTATGCTAAAACCTTTGGGGTCTTATTCCTTAAAGTGAACCTCCGTGATTCACCTTAGGGTTAAGACACTAAAACCTTCGTCTCATTCTTCTATTTCCACATGTCGACACATGACTCAGACTGACTAAGTCGTGCATCCAAATCCTAGACAACTTACCCATTACTACCTTCACATATCCTAGCCCATACTAAATTCTCATTCCCATCCATGCAAGCTACATGGCTTTAAGCCAACTCTGGAACTAAAACACCATGTAACCACACTCAGGATAGATTACCCGTTACATATGGTAAACCTGTCCGGCACAACACGTGTCTCACCAGAGGCACATGTACCTTATCCCTTTTATCCCCTAAGACTAACTTATAATTCCAATGAATGCCCGCTTGTATAAACAAGTTTCATACTCCAATACCAACTTGCTCAGACCCGGTCAATAGGACTCTTCCTACTTCCCGACCCTATATAAGTTCATCCCCACACTTGATAGGAGAGGATTGCATCCACAAATGCACCTCTATCACTTCACGTAGCTCGAGACAAATCTCGAGTTACAGCACAATGCCCGTTATGCTTCTGCTGCACTCTCTGATACCTTTTCACTACTTCCATATACACTCAGCCATAAGTCAATCACAAGGTGATACCCGTCACCTCGAACTACATGCCATATCATAGCTATTTCGGGATACTGTTATACCATTCCTGACACGGCTCACACACCCTATGCTTCTCCGCTACGCCATCCAACCCTTCGTGACACGCCGCCCGGTGTATCACGACATAGCACAGAGTACACTCACGTGAACTCTCTTCCATCCACAGTACAACACTTATCACTACGATGCACACCTCACGGTGCATAGCTACACAACATGGAGTACGCACCGCATACCTCACACCGATACTTCACAGCACACTGCACAGTCAAGCCCAACACTTCACAACTACACTTCACTTCATAACTACGCAGTGAACTCCACAATTACTAACTACACAGTTTACAGTCCAACCAACCAACTAATATTAACATAAATAACGAGAGATAGAGGGTTATACCATTGACGAGTTAACCCATGCGTCGCTCGCTGCCCGTCACAATCAAGGCATTGGAGGAGTCATACGTGGTTGTTAAACCTCGTACAATGGTTGTCCATCACGTAAAGTGGCAGTTTGGGCTTGAGAATAGCTAGGCGTGGTCTTGGAAAGGCTCAAGGTGGCCTTGTGGTGGTCTGAGGTGGTGGAGCACAGCGGCATCACGCAGTGAACAGTGCATCCGAGAAAGAGTGAGGGTGCTTGAGGTGGAGGATGGCTATGGAACTTCATGGAAAGCTAGAGAGGGTAGAGGAAGGTGTGGTGGAGTTGTGGTGGTTAGGCGCTGGCTCACGTTGGAGGATCGGCCATAAATGGTTCGATTCATTCCTTGGAGAGTGAGGGAGAGTGAGAGCTGTGTATAGCTCGGTTGGGCATAAAAATGTTGGGGAAGGTCGGGGTGGTGAGCGGAACAAGATGGTGGTGGTGAGACGTCGTGGGTAGCCGTGCATGGCGGTGTACGGTGGTGCAACCAAACGTGTATGGGTGTAGAAACTCATTGAAGAAAGAGAGAGGTAGGGGGAAATGAGACTATGGATAGGAAGCCTATGATGTGGTGGTGCTGGTGGAAGTGCTTGGTGGTCGTTTTGGCCATGTACTCCTGCGCTAGGAGGAGGAATAGGCTTTAAAACCCATTCGGTTGGAGGGAGAAAAGGAGAGAGAGAGCTGCCGGTATAACTCACCATCGGTGGGGTTGAGCTCGCCGATAAGAGGGGAACACGCCGGTGGTGGAGGTGAAGCACAACGACTAGTGGTGGCACCAGTTGGAGGAGCAAACCGCACGGTGAGAGGGAGAGCAGGGGCACGTCGGGAATGGGAGAGACAGAGGAGAGAGAAGGAGAAAAGAGAAAAGTGAGGAGGAAAATAGAGGGATTTGGGTATTTAATCCAAGTCCTTGATTTCAGGATCTACAAAACAATCTAACGGTGAGTTTAAACACTAATTTGAAAATACGTAAGTGTTTTATTTAAGCTAAAGTTTAAAATAAAACACTTAGATGAATTAAGATAAAATATTATTTTATAAAATATATTCCTTCATCATTACTTAAAATGATGAAGCCTCGTTAATATCTCAAAGAACATAAAACCATTTAAATTAAATTTTACTTCAACCATTTCACACACACACGGCCACATGAAATGGAGGGTGATGGAGGACTCGAGTCTAGGAGTCTTGTCATGACTTAGAGAGGGGCATACGAATCAATTCACACTTTGACTCAAAGGAATGTTGTTTAGAGAACTAGGGTTTATCCTCAAGGGGAGAAACTGGACCTTCACTAGCACATATGAGAGCAAAATACCTCGTAATGGGTGAGAGAACTTTGGACACTATTAGGGTTTCAAATTAGGGTTTCTTTTATTGAGAGCTTCAACTAAGAGAATGATGAGTACCATGCATGGCATGCACCGCACATGCACACTTGGCATGCACGCTACTTTAACCAAGTCATAGTGAACACTAAAGGGCAATCGGTCTAAGGCAACCCCTTAATGCCGAACACGTGGGAACTATAAAACACAACACACACCCACTCTCAAGTTAGGGTTTCATTGTCTGATATTGTTTAATATATTTCAGCTTCCTTATTGTTGACTCTTCAGACTTTTTGTAAGTGGACTCTCAACATACTTTGGATAATATTTGTATTTGCCGAGTGAACTTTGCATTCTTATGTGTTATCATATGAACTAGTTGATTGATTATAATCTCTTGCTATATGATGTCTTATAATCGGATTTGCACAATGTTCTTGTTATGTTTACTTGTTCATGATATTTCGGGTATACTTAGAAATATTTGTACAAATTGTTTGCTATAACATGTTTGTGCAAGTCTCAAATGATTTGGCCTTGCATATGTTTTTGGGTTTAATATATTGCTCTTCTACTTTGATATGTCTCAAATACTATTGCCTATGTTTGTGAACTAAGTATTAGAATGTTCTAATATTTTCAAGCTATAACATGAGATGTTCAATGTTTTGTTATATGGTTACATGATTTTCGGTATTTACATGTTCACATGATGCAGGAAAAGAAAATAATCATAAGTTCATGTCACATGCATTTGGATTGTGTATTGTTTTCAAAGAATAGAGTCTATACATGTTTTATCACGACCCCAAATGCTAAGACGAGAGAATATCCTAGTGGAACTCCTCTATCCACTTTGAAGTGCGTAAATTGTAGGGGTGCTACCCGCACCATACGGTGCTATCCGCACCATACGGTGCGGGGTAACCCCCTCCCCGCACCCCGCCCCGCATGGTGCGAGGGTGGGATTTTCCCATCCGTCCCCCGCCCCCGCATCCTGGGGACAGGGTGCGGAGCGAAGCGAATACCTGCCCCGCCCCGCCTCATTTTCTCTTTAAAAACCTACTATTTTTTTTTATATTTAAAAATTATTTCTAGATCCAAAAGTGATTAAAAATATATTTTTAGATCCAAATTGTAAATTTAAATTTTTTAAATATGACTATAACTTAAAAATTATGTAGCTTTTAAATTTGCTAGTGCATATTTTATGTAAGTTGTCGTGTACTAGTTTTAAACTATATAGTTTTTAAATTTGTTAATGCATACTTTGTAAACAAGTCTAACAAATTGTAATATATATTAATATATACACAATTTGTAAAATATAAAAATATATTTATATTTATATATATAAACATATATTTATGCTTTTGAATATATATAAATATTTATGTTTTTATATATATATAAATATTTATATATATATAAATATTTATATATATATGTAGGGGGCGGGGCGGGGCGGGGCGGGGGAAATGCGGAGCAGGGTTGGGCCCTTCCTGCCCCCCGCCCCCTCTAGGGAGACTAGATGCGGGGCGGGGGACCCCGCCCCCGCCCATGTGGGGAGGTGTTACCTGCCCCGCCATGCGAGGGCGGGGTAGCGGGGTGTGGGGCCCCGCTGCCCACCCCTAGTAAATTGGATTGGTAGCCCTTGAGTAGACAAAATACCATTGGCAAGCCTTGAATGAATCCTTGTATAAAGGCGACCAATGTGGAGCAACACCTAAAGCCAATGGGTGCCACATGTGTTACATGTGGTGAAGGCAAAATGGCAAACTGTTGTATAGTAAGGACTATGACGTAGTCACCACAATCAAGTGGGTTGTTGGGTGATGTGGTGCATAGGGGAGCCGTGAGGTATCCAAATCACATGTTACAAGAAATGAACAAGGAAATGAGTAAAAGATTTGTAATAAATTGTTCAATGTGCTAAGGAAAAGATGTTTTATTGAAAATTCAAAGGATCTCTATTATAAGTTTTGGAAAAGTCAAATTACATGAACTAAGTTTTGTGTCAAGTACATGTCCATATATTCATTTCATGGTTTGCCTTTATATGCCTATGTTATCTATTGTATGTTGTTTGTTTACCTACTAAGATTTCTTAAAATCTTACCATAGTAATTTCCACTACCATTTCCAACCTAGAATAGTAGAACTTTTAGCTCAACCAGGAGTAGCTAGTCAAGATGGTGAACAAGGCCAAGGATGAGCTCGACCCAGAGAGGAGGCTGGACTTATTCATGACTTACTTGGAGATAGAAGAGATTTAGAAAGATGTTTAAATGATTTCCTTGTTAGTAAAAGGCCTTTGAAGACAATGCTTATTAGGTTAAAGTGTAACAAGGAGTTTGATACTTCATTACAATGAAGTGTGCTTTAAAGCTATAAATCAAGTTGGGATATTAGTTTTGTTCAGGTACAACATTTTATTAGATAACCTATTGCGTTGTGATTATTACATACTGCTAGTATTTTCTAGGTACATTGCATGTTAACTGTCATGAATGAGGAGTATGTAGCCTTGTGTTGCATGTCACAATGCTTCAATCATCGTCCAATCCCAAGCAGGGGATGGGGGCTTCACAAAAGGAACAACGGGTCGGGAGAATACAACAAGCCAAGCCAAAACAAGCGTGCCAAATCACGGAGCACTGAAGGAATAGACATCGATGAAGAAGAGAGGACAAAGATGTACCACAAACTACATAGCCTCATGGACAAGTATAAGGAGATGGTTAAGAGGATGGGAGCATTGTCGTCGATTGACCAGTTACTCACTAGCATATTCTTACCCTACAGCGTGGAGGTGATGACATCATCACTGCCGCTAAAGTTCAAAATCCCTTAGATGGAGATGTAAGACGGATCCAAGGGCACCCTTGAACATCTAGAGACCTTTAAAGCCCATACGACTCTTCATGGGCTCCCCGAAGAGGTAGCTTGCAAAGCCTTCCTATTGATGTTAAAAGGTGCAGTAGAGGATGGGTCGGAGCGTTAGCCTAGGCTCAATCGATGGCTTTGGAGAGTTGGTCTGGCTGTTTTTGACAAAGTTTATGGCAATCAAGAGAAGGACGCACCCCATTGCTTATCTCCTAGCTAACAAACAATGAAAGGATGAAAGCCTAAGGCGTATCAAGCCCGATTCAACCAAGACCATATGATGACATATGGCTAGGATGAGAAAATCATGCTAGCAACTCTCTTGGGAGGCATTTGGCCTCAAAACTCGTTTATGACAAAGTTGGCAAGAAAGACTCCCACGAAATTGCAAGAGTTCGTGGATAAGGTGAATGATTTCATCAACATCGAAGACATTCTCCGGACCCTGACAAACATGAGGAAGACCAATTTAGAGCAAGCGGACAGGAGGAGCAACGTATCATGTCAGATGAAAGCCCCAAAGAAACCTTAAAAGGGGCAGCATGAGAGGAGGCAAGAGAAGAACACGTCCTCGAGAAGACAAAGCACCAGACACGCACACTCCAGTTTGAATGTGCAAGAAGAAAGCAAATCAAACACTCAGTAGACTTACCATCGCAACAGGGGAAGCCGCCACTTCTATACTATAACACCCTACTTAAAAACACCTTAGGACTTGACCAAAGTAACTATGATCCTAGCCAAGTAGAAGTTGTTATCCTTGACAAAAAGGAAAATTTTGGAGTTTCAGTTGGCAAAGAGACTTGCACCATTGGTTTAGTTAATATTTTTAGATAATTCTAGTGCTATATTAATTCTGAGAAAAATGTGCCAAGAGGCCAATGGTAGAATGATAAGTGGCATATTGGAGACTTTCCACCTTGGTTAAAATACTAGATGGATTTGAAGAAGGCCCAAGAGTTGGTTAAATAGGGGCCCTAGCTTATTAAGATTAGAGGGCTAAGGAAGACTCAAGACCATAGGCCCAACTTGGTAGACGCAACACTAATGAGCCCAACTTAGTAAGATCCAAGACTATGGGCTAAACTTAGTAAGACCCAAGACTAAGATCCAACTTAGTGAACAGTTGAGGCCAAGGATAGGCCCAATAAATATGAACATGGGGCCCAAGGAAAAGGTCCATTTCAAGGCCCACACAAAAGGATTGAATAATTGGCCCAATTGGAATTCAACAATTGGAGCAAAAGCTTAGTATTCCTATCACTATTTAAAATATAGACCCATATACACCATACGATTGATTTCCTTTCTTCCCAAAACCCATCCCACACCCCCCCTACAGTTACATTCCTAACCATGGTCAGCCTCCATCATGACCTCAAGCTTTCATTCCCAAAAATTCTTCATCAAGCCAATAGTAGTTAGTTTGCAACCTTGAAGACCAATTCTATCAAGCTTCAAAACTCCATCATTTTTCTGAAATTTTTTGTTCACCTTCCTCACTTGCATTAGATAAACCACAACCCTTGTCATGTAATAAAAAGAAATTTCAAAGGCCAGATGAACCCACCAATTGGCACACCTAGTGCAAACTGTTCATCCCTAAACCAAGCCTTTGAAACCATGGCTCTTCAACAAGTTTTCATAGATTTTTTCTCCACCATTAAACCCTCATCATGTCACCTAATTTTAGAGCTAAAATAAGGCCAAGAAGAGTGTCAAGAATCAAGCCAAAATCTTTACTATATTCATCTTGGAAATGGGACTTGACCAAGCCGAACAACCCAAGATTTTTTGAAAATATTTCTACACTAAAACCAGCCACCTCCACATGCCAACATGTCTTCCATTTATCCCTAAGTAAGTACTTCAAAGTACTCATTTACATGCTTGTCCAATCACCTCCCATGGACAACAAATCGAATGATGAAATGGGTGGGGATCATGTGCTTACTTGGCTGAAACCTATGCACATTCAACCCTTTCATTTTCTAACCTAAGCCAAATGTCAATAACTCCTACCTTCACACACACCTTGAAAAGATACCTAGTAGTGTCTACTATTTATCAAAACAAGCCACAAGGATGAGACAAAGAAGGATTAAAAAACTAGACAGCTTTGGTGAAACCATTTGAATTTGGTCCTAACTTCCGAAACCTTTCTAAGCCTGTAGCAATGGCCTTCACCTAGCCCTTGTCCAAAGGATAATCAAGTGATTTATGCAACTATTCAGCTATGCAAGAGATGACAAACCTGAAAATGCAATCAAGCACTCCACCACCCACACACACCAATCACCATCAACACTTCACCCTAGTTGTGCACTCCCTCACTCTGCACTCCTCCCATTAAGTCCTATACCTACCCCCCATTTATCCCTCACTTCCTTAAACACCTTCTTCAAGCATCTCCCTAAGTGTTATTGAGAGCAAAATACTCCTAGTGTGAGAAAAGAGTGAAACCGTGAGTTTGGGTGAGTGCCTTGGAGAGAAGTGATCTTGAGTGTCTCAAAGGCTACGGTTTGGTGAGTAATCCTACCCTATCTTTTTTTTTTTTTTTTTTGGTGTTAAATTGACATGTTAGGCTTTAAATTATGCCATGAGAAGGAATAATTGGTTGATCAAGTTATATGAAGTTGAACTTGGGGCTTGCACACACGGGTTAGATTTGGAGTCTTGCTTGTATAAATTGTTTTGGTATGAGATTTTAGCCATGACGTATCTTGATATGTTATCCTAAGTTTAGCTAACATCTTGATTAATTGATTGGAGGTTTATAATTGAAGAAAAAAACATGTCATGATAGGTTTATAAGTCAATATCTTGGATTGATCGTCAAGCACATTCGGTCTCCATTTGTATGAAGGTTATCTTTTGATATCATGATTAATTTTTCCAAATTTTGTGTTGTAAACCTTTAGAAACCTATTATCTTCATGTTAAGAGTTTAAATGCATAACTTATTTAGGCTTTAGGAGTTCACATGTCAAAGAGAAGCTAGAAACATGTTGCTTATACCCGGTTTGAAAGTTTTGTAATTTATGGTGTTAATCAATGCATGAATGTTGATGGGAACTTATGTGACCTGAATCTATGTTGTTAACTTGACCTTCGGGCTAGACTTACGATTCACTACATGATGTAATTCGGTCACACTTGCATCCATAGAAGTTATAGATTTGAAATCACAAAATGGTCACAATGCTTGTCACTGTTTGGATAGAGTTAGCAGAATAGCTGTTTGATTCTTGCAAATCTAAGATCATATATGGATTTAAAACATGGAAAATATAAAATTTGTACAATTGGGTGAAATTTGGGATCAAAATGCAAATAGTGAAACTTTAGGGCCTACATGGCAATTTCAGTAAGTATAGAAGCAATTTTGTAAATATTATTTTGAGCCCTCAAATCTAAAAATCTTCCTTAGTTATTTGATTCCTAACATAGAAATATCTCTTATTTCAACCACACCATTTCCTAATAACCCAAGAAGTTAGTAAGTTATCTTCTAACTTACTCTTAGATAGTTTATATATGCTTTTTGTATAAATGTCACATTCATTTTATAAATTTCATTTTGTGCATATAATACCATATGATACATCATTGAGCATTTGATTGCATTTTCTGACTTAGGCATTGGATTTTTTCAATGTAAATTACACCGGAGCCTCTTAACAGTACGTGGACGAACGGTTGCATAGGGGAAGTAGGACACATCCTTAACAACTTACTTACATGACATGAGAGGTTTTCACCATTTTAGCAAGTACATAAAAATTTCATTTTTACATGAAGTATACTACATAAGCACGTCATGAAAGACATTTTGAGCATAGCATGAAAACAAATTTTGTCACAACCTCAAATCCTAGGATGGGGAATTATCATAGTGGAACTCCTCTGTCTACTCTGGAGTGAGTAAAAATGGAGTAGTAACCCCTTGAGTTGAAAAAAATCCATCAACGGGCTTCGAATTAATTCTTTTTAAAAATACCGAAGCAAAGTTGTATGTCTACTTAATGCTGGTGGGTGCATATTTTATTATCATATGTTATGATGATGAAATGTTATGATATCAATCCATCGAGTTATGAGTCTATATAAAATGTAGTTTCAACATGAGTTGTACTATAATGTTAGGAACCATGGTCAAGTCCCCAAATGCTAAGTTTTCCACGCCTTGGTTCTCCTTGGATTGAGGCTAAGTTTTTAGGACTGGTTTGATGTATGGGAATGATGGAAAATGATGACGGCAGTGATGAAACTCCAATGCATGTGATGGGACCGTGACAATAGTGAGGCACAATAGGGTTGGTGCCACTTTGGTGTTTTCCTATGGTTTGGAGTATGGAATGGCTCTTAGGGTTGGTGACCTGTAGGATGAGATCCAGAAGTGTAGGAAGTGTTTCAGGGTTTGTGGGTGTTGAACCCAAGGTTTCAAGTTTTGTGTAATTATATATTTACACATGGATTTTGATGATAAAAAATGAATTCAAAGAATAAAGGAGTTTCAAATTCAAGTTGTCTACACAATGAAGTCAAGCACATCAAGGAAACAAGTATGAGCAAGAAGGGAACAAGTTCACATTACAGTCATAGAGTAATATTGTAAATCTCTTAAAAATTCGAAATTAGGATTAAGGCTCAAAATTAATATTTTATCATAAAGCATTAAAAGACATTTTCTACATGTGCATGAATATTTTGAAAATTAAATTTTAAAATTTTAAAAGATTGATTGTAATCTTTCACATGTGCATACCTTGATTAAAGGGTTGAATTTTGAAAATATTAAAGATGATTGATTATCATCTTTCACATGTGCATGTTTTATTTGAATATTTTCAAAAGTGATTGATGCTTTTTTTGACTTATGCAAAAGGTAGATGTTTTTGTTTGAAAAATTTGAAAAGTAAAGTGTGCTCCTTTTGTCATATGCAAAAAGTAAAAGATTAGGTTTGAAATATTTGAAAAGTAAAGTGTGCTCCTTTTGTCATATGCCAAAAGTAAAAGATTATGTTTGAAGTTTTTGAAAAATGAATGATGTTGTCTTTGACAATTGAAAAAGAAGAACCTTTTATTTGATTTTTTTTTTAAAGTGAATGATGTTGTCTTTCACATGTGAATCTTTTTAAATTTGAATATGAAATCTCATATGCCTATAAATAGATCATTTGAGAACTTCATATTCATAACACCAAGAGCATATAACATTCATTCAAAGCTTTCATTCTCTCTTTTTTAAGCATTGAGCCTTAATCCTTGTTCATTTTGAGAGAGATATAGTTTGCGCTGTATTGTTCTTATTTCACTCATTGGAGAGTGTTTTTTGATAACCTACTCACTATCAGCTCTTGTATCAGAAAAAGGGTTTGTATAACCCTTATGCGTGTAGAAAGTGTTCTACACAGGGAATAGTTGAATCACCACTTGTAAGGTGATTGCAAGTGTAGAGGGTGTTCTACACGGATCCTTTGTAGCGGTGTTGTTCAAAGGTGTAATAGGTTTCTATCTCCACCTGAAAGAGGTTGAATAGTGAATTTGGAAATCCTCAAGGGGTAGCTTGAGGCGAGGACGTAGGTAGTGGGGCCAAACTTCGTTAACATACTGAGTTTGCTTCTCTCTTACCCTTACTCTTTATATTTATTGTTATTTCATATTTTGTTTATATTTTATATTGTATATTTGATTTATAATTGTTATTTTTTTAATACAACTCAATTCACCACCCCTCTTGTGTTAGTCATCTGGGTAACAATTGGTATCAGAGCTAAGAGCTCTATTATAAGATTAACTATCTTTTGAGTTAAGATCTTATGGCTAACATTGCAGCTTCATTTGGTGAAGGTTAATCTAGCAGTCGGCCTCCACTCTTTTGTGGAGATAATTACTCATTCTGGAAAGTTAGAATAAGAATATTCCTTCAGACTCAAGGTCGAGAAATCTGGAAATGCATTGTAAATGGACCTTATATTCCAACAAAAATGGTTAATGGAGTAAAGGTTAAAAACGAAGAAGAAGAGTTTGATCGTGAAGACGATAGACTTTATACTTTGAATTTAACTGCTATGAATTTATTATTTAATGCTCTCAATAGAAATGAGTTTAATAGAATAATGATTTGTGCTACGGCAAAAGAAATTTGGGATAAGTTGGAAGTTACTTATGAAGGAACTTCGTAAGTCAATGAATCAAAAATTTATATTCTTACTAATGAATATGAAATGTTTAAGATGAATGATGATGAATTTATTTCTAGTATGCACACTTGTTTTACTAACATCATAAACAACTTGACAGATCTTGGCAAAGTTTATTCCAAGGTGGAGATAGTAAGAAAAATTCTCAACTCTCTACCAAAACGCTGGGAATCAAAAGTGACAGCGATTCTTGAAGCTAGAGACCTCAAGAAGCTCGAAGTGAATGAACTCATCGGGTCACTTATCACCCATGAGTACACATTGAAAAGAGGAGAAGAAGAAGGAAAGCCAAAAAAGAGCTTGGCACTTAAAGTTGTTCCTCATGAAAGTGAAAGTGATGAAGATGAGGAAAATGAAGACAAAGATGAAGAAGTTGAGATGATAACAAGAAGAATTCAGATGTTCTTAAGAAAAATAAAACTCCTCCGAGGAAATCCTTCAAAAAGTTTTCCAAGAAAGACTCAGGTAAAAATGATACTTTAATTTGTTATAAATGCAATAAGCCTGGTCATATCAAGTCAGATTGTCCTCTGCTAAAGAAAGATCGAAACAAGGGCAAGAAAACAATGAAAGCTACATGGGATGATGATTCAAGTAGCTCAGATAGTGAAGAAAGCAATGGAGAATCAGCAAATCTTTATCTTATGGCTAAAGATGACATTGAGGTAAAAAATCTTGATAATATAATGAAGATCCTTCATATGAAAAATTGTAAAATGTTTTAGAAAATATATATGAGGAATTTGAAAAATTGGGTATCAAGTATACTACTTTGAAAAAGAAAAATTCTTCTTTAACAAACGAAATTGATATTTTAAGAAAAGAAAGTATCATTTTGAAAGATGAAAATCTTGAGTTGAATAAGAAGAAAACCGATTTAGAAAATATTGTTGAAAGCTTTACGAATGGAAAAAGAAATTTTGAAAAACTTCTTGGTAGTCAAATATGTGTTTTTGACCAGGCAGGCTTGAGATATATGCCAAAACAAAAATACAAATCTTATAAAAATTTCTTTGATAATCCTTCTACATCAAAGACCAATATTCAAAATTCTTTTCATAAAAATAATTTTGTCAAAAAAAATATTATTATAATCATTCAAGTTCTTCATATATGTCACATACTATTTGCAATTTCTGTAATAGAAATGGTCATAATTATCATACTTGTCTTATTAGAAGAAATCATACAATGACTATTAGGGCCATATGGGTACCTAAAAATCTTGTTTCTTCTAATACTAATAAATAAAGGACCCAAAGAACTTGGGTGCCAAGAAAAATCATTTTAATTGTTTTTATAGGTCTGCATGAAGTCATCCACGAGCAAAAAAAAATAGTTTTTAGATAGTGGATATTCAATAAACATGACGAGAGACAAGACTAAGTTTTTTGATCTTAAATCTAAAGAAGAAGGACACGTAACATTTGGAGACAACTCAAAAGGGAAGATTGTGGGAATAGGTAAAATTGGTAATGAATTTTCTCTCATAGTTGAAGATGTTCTACTTGTTGAAGGTCTAAAACATAATCTTTTGAGCATAAATCAATTATGTGATAAAAGATTTACAGTTACTTTCAAAATGGATAAGTGCATTATTTTGAATGATCGTGATTGTAATATTTGTTTTATTGCTTTTAGAAGTAATAATGTTTATACAATCGATTTTAAAGAAATTACCTCACAAGATGCTATTTGCTTTTCAGCTCAAAATGAAACTAATTGGCTATGGCATAGAAGATTAGGTCATGCTAATATGGAACTTATTTCGAAACTTTCTAAAAATGATCTTGTGAGAGATTTACCAAAAATAAATTTTCTTAAAAACAAAATTTGTGATGCATGCCAATTTGGTAAACAAACAAAAACTTCTTTTAAAATCAAGAAACATATTTCCACTACTAGACCATTGCAACTGATACACATGGATCTTTTTTAGACCAAATTGAGTTGCAAGTCTAGGAGGAAAATATTATGCATTTGTTATTGTTGATGATTTCTCTAGATATACTTGGCTCATCTCTCTTGCTCATAAAGATGAGGTACATAATACATTTACCAAGTTATGCAAGAGAATTCAAAATGAAAAGGAATATACTATTTCAAGTATTCAAAGTGATAGGGGAAAAGAGTTTGTTAATAAAAATATAAAAACATTTTGTGATGAAAATGGTTTTGTACATAATTTTTCTGTTCCTCGAACTCCTCAACAAAATGGGGTAGTAGAGAGGAAAAATAGATCTCTTCAAGAGATGGCAAGAACAATACTCAATGAGAATAATTTGCCTAATTATTTTTGGGCCGAAGCGGTAAGTACTGTATGTTATATTATAAATAGAGTTATGCTAAGGTCTAAATTAGATAAAACCCCCTATGAACAAAAAAGGGGAGATTGTTGAACCCAAGGTTTCAAGTTTTGTGTAATTATATATTTACACATGGATTTTGATGATAACAAATGAATTCAAAGAATAAAGGAGTTTCAAGTTCAAGTTGTCTACAAAATGGAGTTAAGCACATCAAGGAAACAAGCATGAGTAAGACAGGAACAAGTTCACATTACAGTCATAGAGTAATATTGTAAATCTCTTAAAAATTCGAAATTAAGATTAAGGCTCAAAATCAATATTTTATCATAAAGCATTAAAATACATTTTCCACATGTGCATAAATATTTTGAAAATTAAATTTTAAAATTTTAAAAGATGATTGATTGTCATCTTTCACATGTGCATGTTTTATTTGAATATTTTCAAAAGTGATTGATGCTTTTTTTAACTTATGCAAAAGGTAAATGTTTTTGTTTGAAATATTTGAAAAGTAAAGTGTGCGCCTTTTGTCATATACAAAAAGTAAAAAGATTAGGTTTGAAAAATTTGAAAAGTAAAGTGTGCTCCTTTTGTCATATGCAAAAAGTAAAAGATTAGGTTTGAAATATTTGAAAAGTAAAGTGTGCTCCTTTTGTCATATGCCAAAAGTAAAAGATTAGGTTTGAAGTTTTTGAAAAATGAATGATGTTGTCTTTGACATGTGAATCTTTTTAAATTTGAATATGAAATCTCATATGCCTATAAATAGATCATTTGGGAGCTTCACATTCACAACACCAAGAGCATATAACATTCATTCAAAGCTTTCATTCTCTCTTTTCTAAGCATTGAGCCTTAATCCTTATTCATTTTGAGAAAGATATAGTTTGACCTGTATTGTTCTTATTTCACTCATTGATGAGTGTTTTCTGATAACCTACCCACTATCAGCTCTTGTATCAGAAAAAGGGTGTGTATAACCCTTGTGCGTGTAGAAAGTGTTCTACATAGGGAATAGTTGAATCACCACGTGTAAGGTGATTGCAAGCGTAGAGGGTGTTCTACACGGATCCTTTGTAGTGGTGTTGTTCAAAGGTGTAATAGGTTTCTATCTCCACCTGAAGGAGATTGAATAGTGAATTTGGGAATCCTCAAGGGGTAGCTTGAGGCGAGGACGTAGGCAGTGGGGCCGAACCTCATTAACATACTGAGTTTGCTTCTCTCTTACCCTTACTCTTTATATTTATTGTTATTTCATATTTTGTTTATATTTTATATTTTATATTTGATTTATAATTGTTATTTTTTTAATACAACTCAATTCACCCCCTCTTGTGTTAGTCATCTAGGTAACAATGGGAATTCGGCTAGGGTAAGAAAAGATAGGATCTCTAGGGTTTAAATGGGTTTAAGTAGATCCTAAGATTTAGGAATTGGAGGCTAGGATTAGGGTTTCCTAAAATGTAGGAAATCCCTATAGAAATTAAGGTTTACGGCTAGGCTTGTTGGAGGCAATAGATCTATAATAGATCTAGGGTTTTGTGGCTTTATGGATGATGGAATATGGATCTATGGAGGCTTATGAAGTGTTTGATAGGTGAGAAAGTGTACGAAAAGGATAGGAAATTATAGATCTAGGCTATAGCATGTGAGAATTGTAGATCTATGGAAGTGGGAATGTGTTGGGCATGATTGATGATTAGGAGATGGGAATTATGCAAGAAAAATGATGAACACGATGGAAATATGATGAACACGCATGAAAACTCAACTCCAATTCAAGAATTACACCAAGATGAAAGAATACCTCATATATTGATAAATTGAATCACACATATTCAATGAATTGCAAGGTGATGATCCTCTCTTTAGGATTCATGAATTTCACACAAAAAGCCCAAATGCAAAGGCACCAAAATATGATCTCCTAAACAAATAATCTCCCTCTAAGATAATTGCCAAAAGATATAAATGAAATGACTAAAGGTCCTATTTATAGAGCTTACAAATTGGAAACCCCCAAAAGATCCCTAGCGAAATAAATAAATAAACAAAGCAAATAAATAAAATAATAAATGGATAAATGGCCCTATGACCATGACATGCATGGCCCATGGTGGGCTGGTGTATTGCATGGCCCACAATTGGGCTAGTCTTGGTCTGGTCCGATGGCTGGCTGCATGGCATGGCATTGTACCATGCGTTGGTCTGGTGGTGGGCACGGCATGGCGTTGTGCGTGGCCCGCTGATGGTGGCATGGCATGGTGCCAAGCCTAGGACTGATGGTGGGCATAGGGTGGTGCCATATAACTGCTATGAGGCCCAATCAAGTGGCTTAGTCACTGGTCCTCCATGGCCAGGGTTGGTGGCCTGGGCGATGGGCATGTATGGCCCAAGCTAATGGTCTGGGCGCTGGGGCTACAAGGCACGGGCTGGACCCTTGCTCTAGATGGCACGCCTGTGAGGGCACGCCACAAACCTCGTTATGTGGTGCTGCACATAGGGACTGCGTGCTGCCAATAGCCTCCATGGGCGCTTGTTGTGTGTCCCGACCTTATCCAAGGTATGCATGCAAGCTAGCCATTTAACTGTCCTGACCCTCCAAGAGCTGTGTTGAGATGTGTTCCCGGGCAATCCTCCTAGGGTTGTGACATTCCCCCTCCCTTCAAGCACATCCTTGCCCTCAAAGATCAAATGTGGATACCTCAACATGATATCATTATAGTCCTCCCAAGATGCCTCCTCTCTCGGCACCCCTTGCCATTGGATCAAGACTTGCCATACTTTCCTCCTTTTCCTCCCTCGGGTCACTACCCTATATTCAAGAACCACTATAGGTCGCAAGAGCATCCTTCCCTCATCATCAAAGTTAGGAAGCTCTTCCACTATAAGGCTTGGGTCCCCAATTCTCTTCTTCAAATTCAGCACATTAGGGACATACACATATCCCTTGTAGTAGATTAGGCCATCCCTCACTTTGAAACCTACCACTCCTCCACCTTGGGCATCAAGTAGCTCAATGATCTCCAAGGCCCAAGCATCAATGTGTGTGGCCTCTCTAATTTTGTCCCATACTCTCCATTCAGCCCCACTCAAGGCCATCAACATGGAATCATCTTACTCATGAGTAGTCCACAAAATGTAGTTCTCCTCAGCTATCAAAGCCCCACAAGGCTCCACTTTCTTAGGTATCAATGTTGTCCATGTATGCTTCTTAGTCCCGAGCTTGAACTTCATGGTCATCTTATCATAATCATTCATCACATTCCCAACGCCTTTAAGCCAAGCATTGCCCAACAAAACCTCAAGGTCCCTCAAGTGCTAGGATATGCAAATCTGTTACTATTCTCACCCTTTGCACATTCATCTTGACTTCTTTTACAAGTGCTTCACACTTAAGCTTGTCTCCATTTGCAACCTTCACTTCAAATGGTTCAATAGCACTCTGCTTCAATCCTACTTTAGTCACAATCTTGGTGTTGATAAAGTTGTGAGTAGACCCACTATCCACCAACTAAGATATCTCAATCTTCCTAATCAACGCCATAACCCTCATGGAAGTGGGTTTTTGGACTCCCAACATGACATTGGAGAGATTTCGGCATCACCACTATCCTCACTAGGTTCAGCCTTTTATGCTCCAACTCATGGTTTGAGGACTCATCAAGATCATCATCCTCAAGTAATACATAAGCTTTGGCCAACTTGCATGTGTGCTCTCTACTCCACTTTTCTCCACACTTGAAGCATAGACTGTTCTTGATTCTTTCTTGAACTTTCTCTCTTGAGAATTTCTTCATCTCATTCAACTTAGCCTTGGAAGTCCCATCATCAACATCTCTACCTTTCCAAGCATTTTTGGCTTGCAATGGTGTAGTGAACTTACTCCCCACATCCTTGGATTGGCGCCTATCATAGGAGGAACTCTCCTCCAATATCTCGACCATCCACATGACCTCTTGGATCTTGGTGGGCTGCTTCAATTTGATATCCTTAGCTATCCAAGGCTTCAATCTATCAATGAACATCCCAACAAGGGCCTCCTCGGACCAACCTCTAACAAGCGTTTGAAGTTGCAGGAACTCCTCTATGTATGCCTTCACCTTGCCATCTTGTTTCAACTTGGCAAGTTAACCATGATGATTAATGGTCAGGGATGGTCCAAATTGAAGGAGGAACTCCTTCTCAAAAGCCGTCCACCCCAACCTTCTTCTCTCCTTGGCATATTGATCTCTTAGCCATCTCCACCACTTACCTGCCTTACCTTCTAGGTAGAAACATGCCGTAGACACTCTCTCATCTCTTGGAACCTCATAAGTATGAAAATAATGGTCTACTTTATCAAGCAACTCATGTGGAACCCCCCCTATTGAACTTAGGGAAGTCCACTTTTGGCCACTTGGGTCCCCAGTCAAAAGCCCGGTTTCCCCTCATCTCATCCTCACGGTCATCATAGTGTCTTCGTCTTCTCTCATACTAGCCTCTTCCTCTACCTCAATGGTGGCATCCTCTTCCAACTAGGTCTCCATGACCATATGGCTCTTCCTCATCTTGATCATACTCGGCCACATGGCCATCATCATGTCTTGGCTCTTCATATCTCACATCTTGATGTCTCTCTCTTATACTTGGACCTCCATTGCAGTTACCATCATGGATCCATCTTTCCACTGCAACCCGGTTATTCTCAATACAACTGCCTCTTCTCATTTCAACTCTTGGTGGTTCATGCATAGAATCAGTTACACTTGTCTCTACACCATCAACAAAAGCATCTTGCCTTTGTCCATTAGTCTCACAGCGTTGGCCTTGGTCCTCAACAAGTCTCCTTTCTAATCTCTCTATGCTCTTGTGTGTTTCTCTCCTCACGATATCCATGGCTCTCCTATTTTCCTCACTTTCTCGAGTAATGGCATTCAAGGCCATCCTCAGTTCGGCCATTGTAGTATTGACCTCAATAAGAATGTCCATGACTTTGGAGGTATGCCCCTCGAGCATCTCTATACATTCCCGATTGAAACTCTTATTCCCTTCGGCTCCTAGATTGCTTCCAGACATCATGCTTGCAAACTAACCACTTCAACAACTTGCAAACTGACTTGCAAACTGAAATTTTCTGTTTGGTGAAGCTTGGGCAGCAACCCAAACTCTCTTGGATGGTAGAATAAGCCTCAAGACTCCAACCTTGAGTTGTCCACCTTTGTGGGTGGCCAACCCCTCTTGCACAAGCTCAAGTCCAACCACGGGTCCTCCACCTTCAAGGGTGGCCAACCCCTTTAAGTCACACTAGTCGAACCTTTTCCTCAACCCTCAAACTTCAATAAAAAAATTTACAACTAACAAGAAAAATAAACAACGTCAAGGTCCTCCATGGACCTCCCAATCAAATTCACAAAGGATTGAGTTAACATGTTGTTTAACTCTTGGAGAAGTAAAAACTTCTCAAAAACACCAAGCAAGAATTCTCTAAATGAAACTCTCTCAATGAAAGCACCAATTTTGTGTTGGGAACCTTGGTCCAGTTCCCAAACACTAAGTTGTCCACGCCTTGGTTCTTCTTGGGTTGACCGAATGCCTAAGCCCTCTTGCTTGGTTATTGCACAACAATAGCAATGATGGAAATTTTGGTAAGGTGAGGCTAAGTGTTTATGACTGGAAAAGGATGAAGGAAGTGATGAAACTCCAATGCATGTGATGGGGCACACGGCAATAGTAAGGCACAATAGGGGTGGCGCCACTTTGGTGTTTTCCTAGGGTTTGGAGTATGGAATGGCTCTTGGTTTGGAGTATGGAATGGCTCTTAGGGTTGGTGACGTGTAGGATGAGATCCAAAAGTGTAGGAAGTGTTTTAGGGTTTATGGGAATTTGGCTAGGGTAAGAAAAGATAGGATCTTTAGGGTTTAAGTGGGTTTAAGTAGATCCTAAGATTTAGGAATTGGAGGCTAGGGTTAGGGTTTCCTAAAATGTAGGAAATCCTTATGGAAATTAGGGTTTACGACTAGGCTTGTTGGAGGCAATAGATCTAGGGTTTTGTGGCTTTATGGAATATATCTATAATGGAATATGGATTTATTGAGGCTTATGAAGTGTTTGGTAGGTGAGAAAGTGTATGGAAAGGATAGGAAATTACAGATCTAGGCTATGGCATGTGAGAATTATAGATCTATGGAAGTGGGAATGTGTTGGGCATGATTGATGATTGGGAGATGGGAATTATGCAAGAAAAATATGAACACGATGGAAATATGATGAACACGCATGAAAACTCAACTCCAATTCAAGAATTACACCAAGATGAAAGACTACCTCATATATTGATAAATTGAATCACACATATTCAATGAATTACAAGGTGATGATCCTCTCTTTGGGATTCACGAATTTCACCCAAAAAGCCCAAGTGCAAAGGCATCGAAATATAATCTCCTAAAAAAATAATCTCCGTCAAGGATAATTGCCAAAAGATGTAAATAAAATGACTAAAGGTCCTATTTATAGAGCTTACAAATTGGAAACCTCCAAAAGGTCCCTAGTGAAATAAACAAAGCAAATAAATAAAATAATAAATGGATAAATGGCCCTATGACCGTGACATGCATGGCCCATGGTGGGCTAGTGTAGTGCATGGCCCACGACTAGGCTAGTCTTGGTCTGGTCCGATGGCTGGTTGCATGGCATGGCATAGTGATATGTGTTGGTCTAGTGATGGGCACGGCATGGCGTTGTGCGTGGCCTACTGATGGTGGCATGGCATGGTGCCAACCCTAGGCCTGATGGTGGGCATAGGGTGGTGCCGTGTTGCTGCTATGAGGCCCAGTCAAGTGGCTTGGGCGTTGGTCCTGCATGGCCCGGACTGGTGGCCTGGGCAATGGGCATGCCTGGCCCAAGCTGATGGTCTGGGCTCTGGGGTTGCAAAGCACGGGCTGGAGCCGTGCGCTGGATGGCATGCCCACCAGGCATGCCACTAGCTCTGCCTACAAGTCACGGGCTGGAGCAGTGCACTGGATGGTGTGCCTATTAGGGCGCGCCACTAACCTCATTGTGTGGTGGTAAAGTGCACATGCGCATGCGCAAGGGAATGCACATGCCTGCACGCAGGGACTTCTCTTGGCCAATTGCCTCCGTGGGCGTTTGTTGTAGGGTGGGCTCCGACTCCGACGGAGTCGGAATAGACAATTTCGAACTCCGACTCCTGTCGGAGTCGGAGGAAAATTTTTTTCTGACTCCGACTCCGATCGGAGGTTGGAATTCCGATCGGAGCCGGAGTCCGAACTCCGACTATATTTGGGCTTTGGCCCAATTCCGACTCCGAAAGCCCAATTCCGACTCCGAAGGCCCAACTACGAAGGTCCATACTTAATACTAGGCCCAACTACCTAAATAACATAAATACAAATGACATTGATTAAACAGTCATACGTTACACAACCAAATAGTAGTAAATTAGTAATTAAACAATAACAAAGTCTTGATTCTTGAACATCGAGAAAGGAAAAAAGTCTTGATTCTTGAAATTTAAACCAGTAGCCACCACCATTCGGTATTCATTCTCATAATGTTTTATCTGCAAAATAATACATATGAAAATATTTTAAAAAAATATAGTATGAAATTATGAATTATGAAATTGTGAATAATTTTTTAAATGATTTAAAAATACTAATCTAGTACCTGAATAGCATCACCCATCCATGTACTTGTAACTCATCCACAATTATCACTCATCTGCAACTATGCTAGGGTTCACGAGTAGGTCTACAAAATCATAAAAATTAGAAGTTGAATAATTAAAACATAATAAATATTTAAATTATCATTTAAAAGCATATAAACTATAAATTTACCTGATTCAAGCCTATAGCTTTCGGGATCAATGATATCTACTCCAATGGGCATTTCACATAGCCAATTCTGTGTACAAATGAGGGCCTCCACAGTTGAAGCTGATAATGAACTCCGATAAGCATCTAACACACGACCTCCAGTACTAAACGCCGACTCAGAGGCAACCGTAGTGATAGGAATAGCCAACAAATCTCGAGCTATTCGGGAAAGAATAGGAAACTTGGTGGAATGAACCTTCCACCAAGTTAATAACTGAAATGCATCACTAGGTGCCTCGACATCTTCCATCAAATAGCGTTCAACCTCAGATCTACACTGCATAATATTCCTCGATGCACGCCTTTGATGATATCGCTGCACCAATGGTGATGAAAGAGATGCAGTAGAAGCAGTGTAATCACCGGAAGATGTCGAACTGGTCGGGTGTGAGGAGCTACGGCTACCACTGGCTGGAGTAGGATGACTATTATTGTTGTAGTGGCCATATAAGTCATCAATATCCTTTCTCAGCTCTCGAATAAACTCTTCAGCCTTCTCTTCCCCAAGGATGTCAATAAAGAAAAATTGTATAATTTCCAACTTATATCGGGGGTCAAGGATTGCAGCCACAAGTAATAATCTATTTATCTTCACAATATCCCCCCAATATTTTTCATATTTTGATTTCATCCTCATAGCCGTAGCAAATAACAATCCCTCGCTATTACCATAATTATGTTGCAAGTGATCATGAATCCTCGAAAGCTCGTCGAAGTACAAGTTCGCAGTACAATATTTGGATCCAGATATCCGCATAGTTGTATCATAAAATAACTTCAAAAAATCAACGAAACACTTCACACGATCCCAATCAACTGCATTCGGCGCACCGAGTCCCCTTCTCCCCCCAGTAGACTCCATCAAAGCATACCTCAGACCCCCATCCTCGACCTCCATTCGCTGGAATGCCCTTTCGTACTTCTGCGCCACCGCCAACATCATATATGTGGAGTTCCATCGAGTCGGAACGTCCAAGCACAACATAGCGGAACATGGAATCTGAAGTTGTTCTGCTATCGCCTTAAACTTGCCAAGCCTTTGGGGGGAAGCCCTCACATATCTCACAATGTTGCGCACTTTGGTAATTGAATCATCAACCTCCTTCAACCCCTCTGAAACAATGAGGTTGATGATATGAGCGCAACATCGGACATGTATAAACTCGTGTCCATGAACGATATCTTCTTTTACCGTTGTATTTCTCTTAAACCACTCAATTGCAGTATCATTGGCACTAGCATTGTCAACTGTGATACAAAGGACTTTTTTAATTCCCCAGTCTTGAATACAATCATCCATCATTGCACCAATGGATGCACCCTTGTGATCAACTATCTCTTTAAATCCAATTATCCGTTTGTGCAGTGTCCACTCACTGTCAATAAAGTGGGTTGTGATACACATGTAGCCCACATTTTGTATGGACGTCCATGTATCAGGGGTGAATGACACTCTCTGACCAATCCGAGAAAACATCTCTTTCATTTCCGTCTTCTCCTTCAAATGCCTCTTTAAACAATCACGCATAACTGTATACCGTGAAGGCATGGGAAAACGTGGCTCAAGACAGCGCACAAATTTGTTGAAGCCTTTCTTGTCAACTGTGGTAAAAGGCATCTCATCAGTAATGATCATCTCTGCAAGTAAATTCCGCAACATCTTCTCACTATATTGAGGGATTATAAGCTTCTTAACATGTGATCCGCCAGCATCAGTTGCCATTTGAGTTTCGTAACTCAGCTTGGTTTGATCAGTGCCAGTGGCCGCCAATCCCTTCGCAATCTTATACCGCTGGCAACCGGTAAGATGTGCTATCACACTGGTGCCTTGTTTCTTCGAATGGCAACCACAAAGTTGCCCACAGTGGTTACATCTTGCTTGAGGGTTCACATTATCACCAGGAATTTTAGTGAAATGTTCCCATGTCCACGACCGTTTTTTAGAAGGCCGTGGTGGTCGATCTTGCTCAATGGGCACATCTGCCATCTCCTCCTCTTCATTGAACATATCTTCATCTTCTCCTTCTATATCTACTGGGAGTCGACTGGATGCACAGGAAGTAGCTGCTCTAGATGCTGGTCTAGATGCAGCCCTAGATGGGGCTCTAGGGGTGGAAGTACATGCCGTCGTCGGGGTGGAAGCCTCCGCCGGTGCAGGATCACTGGCCTTGTCTCCACAATCTCTACTTCTACTAGTAGTAGAATCCATACTATTTGAAATCAAAGAACCTGAAAAATTAAATTAAAAGCAGGAAGTTAGTTGCTAAAATAAAAAATGTAAATACTGTAAATAATACAAAATTAGAGCAAGTAAGTATATATGATAATGATATTAGAGCAAGTAAGTATATAGATTGCATATGTACAATATATAAAGTTTGGCCTATTAATTAACACACATACATATATATAGAATTATATATGATATATAAATATATAAAGTTTATTTATATGATATATAAATATATAAATATATGATAATAACCATGCACCAACTACCTAAGAGAAGTCCTAGCCCGAGAGAGAACATTAATATATATTTTAATATATATATAATCTATAACATCGTGGCATCATTTACCCTTTTGTTTAAGTGGGCCAACAGTTTCTATTTTTATTTTTTCCAATTGTACTTTGTATAGAATATACATAGAGTGGACTTTACTATGCTGGAAAACTTGGTATGGACAGTGGAAAACAGAAAATCATTGGTCCAAACCCAGTTTCCCTCTTAATTTCTAGATTTTATGGTCCAACTTTCAAGCATGATGGTGTTGTTTGTTCCTCTTCCAGAAATGAATCTCCAATATTTTCTGCACATTTTGTTTAGGTTGTTATCCGAGGGGTATATATGTAGTTTTCATCAATGAGTAGCAACTCATATATCCTTAGCTGTTGAGAGTAAAACACTGAGGAAGTAGGCCTTGCTTACAAATTAGAAGCATAGGAGCATGTATCCAAATATACACCTATCTTGGAACTATCTTTTTTCTCTTTTATAGTTGTTCTTGAGCTGTTTCTGGCCAACAACTATAACTGAGCTCGTATTATTTACTTGGTTCATGACATAATATGCCTCATATTGTCCACCGATTGTCTTGCAAAGCCTTCTTGGATTTTTTATGTTCTTGAATAATTTGAGTTCATTAAAAAGGCTCCTTTCAGGAGATCATTTGCATATTATATGAGGATTGACCCCAAAGGTACAACTGCCATTACAATCAGGCTTTAAAATGATGTAAAATAACATGATTGTTTTCAGGGACATTTTCACAAACACATTCCGTTCACTGCTCTAGATACAAACACCATGATAAAATTTAACACATATTCACACCATGATACAAACATATTTCTAATTTCCTATATTCTACACAATCCAAAATCAATAGCCATTACAGATTCACTATTTATAAATCCACAATCACAAATTGTTTACTAAAAGGCATGAATTTAAATCCCAAAACTTACCCGTTGATGACGGCGAGAACTGGGCAGCGTGAGTCCGTGACGACAGAAACCTGGTGGAGCTTTTGGGCCGTTAGGCGTGCGAGCCTACGACGGTGCGCCGTGAGCCGTGCGAGTGCCGACTGCCGAAAGTGTGAGTCTGTGAGTAGTGCGTACTGCGTAGCCTACTGCCTGAGACTTGGTCACTTGAGTGGTCCGAGAGTCATGAGACGGATGCATGAAGAAATGGCTCAAGAGGTATGGCCCTCACAGAGCAAAACGATGTCGTTCCTATTTAATTGGAACGGCGTCGTTTAAGATAGAAACATTAAACACAGATGCAAAACGACGTCGTTTTGCATCTGTGTAATTATTTAAAAAAAAACTTCAGAGTTCGGAGTTCGGAATTCGGAGCCACGTTTGGATCCGACTCCGACTCCGAATTTCGCTCAACTAAAAGAACCACCTCTGATTTCTGACTCCGATTTCTGAAACTCCGACTCCGATGTAGTCGGAATCGGAGCGGAGGTCAGCCGGAGTCGGAAATTTCAGAAATCTGCCCACCCCTAGTTTGCTGCTTGTCCCAGGCTAAGCCAAGTCATGCATGCTGGCTAGCCAAGTCATGCATGCTGGCTAGCCAAGTGACTATCCTAACCCTCCAAGAGTTATGTCGAGGTGTCGTCCAAGGCAATCCTCCTAGGAGTTGTGACATTACTATATTCGCCGGTAGGTACTCATAGTGCAAATGGGGAGTTGTAACGATACCATAGGTTTTGTTTTATTAAGGATGGCTCTAATAAATAAGAAATGTCATGTTTTTAAAAAGAAGAAGTAGAAAATTTTCTCTGTAAGAAAATGGACATGAAAATTTTTTTCTGAAAGATGTTGAGGAATCTAGATGGGAGACAAATACGGTTTTTCTGCATATATTGCATGCATCTCATGTTTATCATTAATCATGTATATTTTATCTTTGTGCAAGTTAGTTGTTTAACTTACTGAGATTTCAAGAAATCTCACTATGGCAGTCTCACACGGGAATGGTAGAAACTATGTCAGAACCAACCTCTTACGAACAGAATGGTGATGAACTCCCCCCTTTGGCTTTAGATGATTGAGAATGAGCCCTACCCTGACCAAAAGATGGAGTTAATAATGATGTTCTTACAGATGGTCCTATTCACTATGGAGCATATTAGAGAGATGTTTTGATCTACCTGTTTATGGAACTTTGTTGTAGTTGACTGTAATAAGAAGATTCTATCTTCCACTTTATGTCTGAACTTATGCGTTACTGTTTGGACCTCTTTAACTAAGGCAGCATCTATCTATGGTTAACTTGAAGTATTGGGATGTTCAGCTCATTCTAGCAGGAAATTTTATAAATCACCTTTTTCCGCTACGATTATTACATTCTGCTAGTTGCATACTAAGATGCATTGCATATTATTTGTTATGAATGGAGGTATGTATCCATGTATTACATGTCCCAACGTTCCATGTCTTCGTTACATCCCAAGTGGAAGTTGGGGGCATCACATATACTTACCACCAAACAGAAAGCCACATGAGGATTGCTACACCCTCAAAAAGAAAATGGGAAAGTTGGAGTTTCTGGTCGCCCAATATTCGACGGACCATAGGCAGTCGTTCATGCAAAGCAGGGAGTGGCCCCAAAGGCCGTGCAAGAGTGAAAGCCCCAAGAGGCAAAAAACGGATCAAGAAGACACTTGCAACGCCCTCACCAAGCCCGAGCTCGCAAGAATATCCCCTAGGTGAGATATGCACCTTAGCTGGAGGGTTTGCAAGGGGCGACCCCTCCTCATCCAATAGAAAGGCATACGCATGGGGGACCCAATATGAAGAAGTATTTTTTGCAGAAAGGCCCCAAGCTAAGTAGCTAAGGCATTCGGAGACAATGGTCATCTTGTTTGACGAAGAAGACAGCAAATGGGTACTTTATCCCCACAGCGATGCGCTCATGGTAACCATGCTCATTGCAAACATCACAAACCTGAGGATCCTGATAGACAATAGCAGCTCTGCATACATCCTCTTCTGGGATGCATTCATAAAGATAGGGATCGATTCTAACCGCCTATGCCCTACACCCATGCCGCTCCAAGGATTCTCAGGGGATGTAGTCAAGTTTCTAGGCACCATAACTCTGTCAGTCCTGACCGGTAAAGCTGCTAAAACCACCACAACAATGGCCAACTTCCTCATAGTGAAAGCCTCATTATCTTATAATACCATCCTAGGGCACCCAACCCTAAACAATATGAAGGTGGGTAACATCAACCTACCACCTAAAGATTAAGTTCCCAACGGCGTCAGGTGTAGGAGAAGTCTGCTACGACCAGGTGCTAGCAATGCTATGTGTAGGAGCTAAAAACTAGAGGGGCAGATGTTCATTGACAGGGAAGAAGAAATCAAGGATAAGAAGACCCTCTAGCAAGCAAAGCCGAACGAGCCTCTGCAACTGGTCACCTTGGATCTGAACCGTCCCAAGAACATCGTGAGACTTAGAACAAGGATGGAGCCAAAATGAGATGATCAATTAAGCAAATCCTAGCCAAGCACCAAGATGTGTTTGCTTGGAGTCATGAAGACATGCCTAGAATAGACAAAACAGTAATCAAACATCACCTCTGTGTGAACCCAGAGGCCAAAATGGTTCAGCTTCAGCACAGAGAAATATGCCGCTATAGCTAATGACAGCCTTCTCGTGGCAAGATTTATCCGAGAATCGCACTACCCTAAGTGGCTATCTAACATGGTGTTGGTAAAAAAGTTGAACGAGAAGTGGAGAATGTGCATTGACTTCACTGATCTAAATAAAGCCTACCCAAAGGAAATTTTCCTACTGCCCCACATCAATCTAAACGAGAAGTTGATGCTTATTCAGGATATAACCAAGCCTGAATAAACCTCGACAACGAAGAGAAAACATCATTCGTAACCGTTTATGAGGTGTATTACTATCGAGCCATGCCATTTGGACTAAAAAATGTGAGAGCCACCTACCAAAGGTTGGTCAATTGCATGTTCAAAAGCCAGATAAGGCACAACATAAAGGTTTATGTGGATGATCTACTTGTCAACATTAAGGAGCCCAACCACCTCCTGGCAAACCAACAAAAAGCCTTCACGATCCTATGCTTGTGCAAGATGAAACTCAAGCCAATGAAGTGCGCCTTAATGGTAGACTTGGGCAAGTTTTTGGGCTTCTTAGTCTCAAAGAGAGGGATAAAAGCAAACTTGGAAAAGGTCAAAGCCATAATAGAAATGTCTCTGCCCCAGAACATAAATGAAGTACAAAGGCTGACAAGACAGATAGTCACCCTCAACTGGTTCATTTCCCAGTTGACGAGAAAATGCCTACCATTCTTCAAAGTATTGCAGAAGGCACAAACTTGGAATCAAGGATTATCTAACCAACCCATCACTCCCTAGCCAAGCAGAGCCAAGAGAAGCTCTTTACCCATCCATTTTCCCACAAGCAATCTCAGTGACTTTAGTAAGGGAGAGAAAGGATGTTTAGAAGCCAATGTATTACACTAGTCGTGCCTTCTAGGGAGTGGAGGACATGCTAGCTTTCGCACTAGTAATGATAGTTCAGCACGTAAGGCCATATTTTCAAGCCCACCTAATCAAGGTGCTAATAGAAGCTCCTTTGAAAAAGGTATTGCAAAGGATGTATGTCTTAGGCTGTTTAATGAATTAGGCAGTCAAGTTGAGGAAGTTCAACATTGACTACCTTCCCTAGAATGCTATAAAGGAGCAGGTCCTAGCTGACTTCATAGCCGAATTCACTGACTTCCCTGTGTAAGTTCAAGATGCACCTGTAGGAAAGCCCTGGAAGGTCTTTGTAATGGTTCATCCTACCAAACTGGAGGGAGAATCAGGGTGCATATAACTACGGACTCTAGGAAGAACACAACTACGAGATTAAACTCACTTTCAAAACTACCAACAATGACACAGAATACGATGCATTGTTGGTTGGGATTTCAATATCTGAGATCTTGGGGGGCCACAGAAGTTGAACTAAGAGACGACTCCCAAGTAACCGTCAACCAAGTCTTGGGAAAGCTTGCTGCAAAGAGTGAGGAACTATAGAAATATATGTAGTTAGTATGGGAAAAACATAGTCGTTTCCAGTATTTCCATATCCAAAAAGTGCCAACAAGAGAGAACCAGAAGGCCGACAAGCTAGAGCAAACCACCTTGGGACAGGATTTTACCTTACTAGAATAGACAGTCAGCAAAACAATGGATGTACCCACCATGGGGATTGAGATCTCGAAAATAAGGCTAGGAGCACCAAAATGGGCATTAGACGTTATATGGTACCAAACACCGGGGAGCTCCCTAGTGAAAAATGGGAGGTGTGGAAGGTCAAAAACAAGGCAGCACGCTTCACTCTAATAGATGGTCTTCTGAACAAGCAGGGCTTCTAGGCAACCATTCTGAGGTGCATCGTTGGAAGAAGCCCAGTTCGTACTGGCCAAAATACTTGAAGAGTAAAACAACGCAGTATGGAGTGCCCTTCTTCCCTCTATTCACCTGCCATCCCGATGATTTTCTCCTTCCCAAAAATTTTCTCCCCCACTCCTTCATAATTCTTCTCTCCTTCAGTTTTATTTCTCCCCATTACTCTCTCCTACCACCTCCATCATGTACACCCATCTCACACACTTTGCATAATCTCTCTCTCTCTCTCTCTCTCTCTCTCTCTCTCTCTCTCTCTCTCTCTCTCTCTCTCTCTCTCTCTCTCTCTCTCTCTCTCTCTCTCTCTCTCTCTCTCTCTCTCTCTCTCTCTCTCTCTCTCTCTCTCTCTCTCTCTCTCTCTCTCTCTCTCTCTCCTTATTTTGGATGGGCTTCTTGTTGCCAAAAAAACTCCCCCACCGGAATGGTATTGAATGAAGATCACTCCCTTCCTCCATCTCAGATTTGTGTTGCCATCAAGTTCTCATCGGAGTTCCCATTAAACGATGGTTGCCCCTAAATTGATTTGCCCATCATGCACCATTGCGGAGACATCGACAATCGCCCCCAGCACACAGTAAAACGACATCATTGTTCATGGGTTTTGAACCTTTGGTTGCTGACAACCCCTTCGCTGGTCTTATATTACACCATGGTAATCCTTTGTTCCCCTGTTTCCTTCGTGCACCACCGAGCCATTCCTTAGCACAATCACTAACCACCACTATAAATCGAAAGCCTCTTTTTTAAGCAAGAAATAGAGCACTTGTTTCCCCACCGTGAACCACAAAGCTACTGCCACCTTTCCAAGTTTCTCCAATGCCAAATGGAAACCACCCAACGTGCATTGTAGCCCAGCCTTGAACCCATGTTGGAGCCACCAAAAACTACCACATTTCCTTCTCCACGACAGATCCTCTAGCTGTGGACCACCACAGCACACCGAGGCCAAACCAAGAGCCAATCCTTGCCATAGTTGAGGCCACCACCACCAGCAACTAACAACGAAGAGCTAGACTTCACTTCCAGACTGAAGCCCTCCACCATGCACTGCTACATGTCAACACACCCAGCTGCCCAACCACACTGTGACTGAAGCCTCACATTAGGATTGTAGGATTTTAGCTACGTTTGGCACCTCCATAGAAAACCCACTTCATGTTTATCCTCCATCGCACCAAGGACTGCCATACGTGCAAGGTCTCAAGTTCACCTACACTTAACCAACAAGACTAGCACGTACGCATAGTTCCACTTCCTCTTGGTAAACCTCTCCTCGATATAATTTTATCTAGTTATTAGTTCCCTTTGGTCACATATGATTAAGTGAATATTGATGGGTCATGTGTTAAGGTCATACAGTATTTGATTGTTACGGTCTGAAATGATTATATGGTCGGTCAGGCAAATTTAAATAGTCCATAGGTTTGAACTTAGGTATTGTGATTTTTATAGGTGGTATCGATATGTGGAAGCTAGATTATTTAGGAAACATTTGATGAGACATTAGGAAATTAAAATTTGACACGTGAGCACTAGATCTTTTATTTTATTTTCAATATTATAGAGTTATGTCATCTTAGGAATTAATTTTGAAATTATTTGGAGAATTTATATGAAAATCCAAGTATTTTTGGGGAGTGGCGATATTTAGGGTCCCGAGGATTTTTAGACACTAAGGAAATATAGATAGATATATCTCAAGTTTTAATGATAAAGTACATGTTCGTTTGGAAATTTAAGTTACATGTTTATTTTATAGGTGACAATTGATAACTCTTTGGCACTGTTGTAAGGAAATTCAAAGAAGTTAAAAGTCCCAATAAGCGGGGTTTCTATGTTAGACTTTGCATTAAAAAAAATAAACTGAGGTTTGTTTTTAAAAATGTGCATGATATGTTTTGAAAAAAAAATATAAAAACAACCTCAGTAATGTGTTTTTGCATTACTCATGAAATCTATATGAAAGAGAAATATTTCCTGACATGACTAGTGTAGACATGAACAATATTTTCACATGTTTATGAAATGTGCAAAAAGAGCGAACATGAAATCTAAAAATTTTGTACATGTTATATGAACACTTTCTGAATCTATTTTGAATATGTGAAAATGATATAAATATATTCAGCAATATGTTTGATTTGATATGTATTTGAAAAACCTTTGGTATGACTTTCTGGTTCTGATTCTGGTTCTGATTCTGGTTCTGAATATGTTATATGGTAAATACCAACATCTCTAATATGAGTGCACTCTCTTTGGAAAAAAAGTGATTTTCTGTGTGTTTTTTCTTGTGTGCACACTCGAGGCTCCGAGAATGAATAAGGAAAAGTTTCACAATATGATACTGCATGGTTTATCCATCAAGGATAGCACAACCCTACCACAGGGGTTAAACATGATATGTGATATGATATGATATGATATGGAATGTTATGATAAGATAAAGATGTTTAGTCATGCTATGCCAAATGGTCTTTGAATATGAATAGTTTGAAATGTCGCTCTGATGTTTTGATAACATGTTTTTGTGGATATGCATTCTGAAAATGAAATGTTTTGTATCTGCATTCTAAACTCTTTGAAAAGACTCATATTTAGATACTAATATATGTTCTTTGCTTACTAAGTTATTGATAACTCACACCTTATCTCTAAAATATTTTTCAAACTATTTGAATGTTTCAGTAGAGGATCAAAATTAAGGAATATGGGCAAGATTATTTAAGTATAGTGGATTAAGCACAAAAGAATGTCATTGTTATTGAATAATATTATTCAATAAAGTTGTCGTGATGTGATATGTTGAGAGGTTAATAGTTTTATTAAGACTTTGTGATGTGATTAGTTAACTATTTGGGAATAGTTGGTTAAATCATTGAGATCTATGTTTAATTGAAAAATTGGAGTTTAATATTTTATTATGAGATACGATTTTAAGTGAGAATAAGTAACTCTCCGACCCATCCAGGACTGGGGCATTTCAAAAGATCCTTAAGTCAATGCATTTGAATGTCATATACCAACTTCTTATATGTGATAGTTGGCAATGCTTTACTGAATAAATCTGCAAAATTGTCACTTGATCGTATTTGCTTGACATCAAATTACCACTCTTCTAGAGCTCCTGTCTAGAAAAAAGTTTTGGTAAAATGTTTAAGTTCTATCACATTTGAGAACAGTCTCATTGGATTACCCATATCCAAAACAACCGGTACCTTTTAGCTTTTAGGGATGAAAAGGGGCTCACAATAGATTATGCAAACTCAAATAATTTGATTTCGACTTACAGTATTTGTAAACCAAAATCCAAATTTGATGGTTACTGTTGAATGAATAAATTTATATTTTATTATTTTTTATAACACTCTCTCTCTCTCATCTCTCCATCTATACCCACAAACATCTAGATAATTTAATTAGAATTTGATTACTAATTAACATATAATAGGTAGAATCGTAAAATATGATAAAATAAAATAAATTAATAATTAAAAAATAAATATTTTGTAATTATTAATTACTTATTACTATATAATGAATAAATAGATAATTCAATATGAAAATTTGATGTGAATAGTCAAAGTCAAATTCATCTCATATTATTTTATTGTTATATAATGAAAAAATAGTTATTCCAATGTAGAGACTTATGTGAATAGAATAACCAAAATTCAAATTCATCTTACATTCATCAAAAGTGTTATTTACATATGCATAATCCATTAAGAATGCTCTGATATAGTCTACTTTGATTTATGTGATGCAAACAATATTATTTTCATATAGTATTGTCGGATTGTCTTTAACTATGGATTAACCATACTTTTGTAAATATGTTGAATTATTGATTTTAACTAATTTCATTTGATTATTTCAAGAATTGCAATTTCTGAGACTGGAAGAAATAGTAGCTAACGTGTGCTTAAAAAGTCTCCATAAAATACCAATATCACTATATGTAAACAGGTATCATGTTTATGATTTTCGGTTATGCGAATCGGAAGGATAACTTGAGTCTAAATGATAAGTTAATCATGAATTCGAGCATTTTTTATAAAATAATGGGTTAATTAATTTTGACCGGTTTGGATACAAAAGTGATATTAACTCATATCAACTCATCTTATCTAATTATTATAATTTTCTCAAATTTTCATACAAAATATAATAAACAATTTAATTTTTTCAAATTTTAAAACATTAATAATATTAAAAAATAATATTCTAAGAATATTTTATTTAATGTTTAATTTTTATCTCAATTCATCTCATCTTAGCGCACCTCGCATCTTGAGTTTTTGCCAGTTTGCAAATCACTCTCTTGATTTCATATTTTGATGATTTGCTCCCAAGAAATGCAAAATTTTGCAATTTGGTCCCTCTATCTATCCTCCTTCACTTTCTAATTAACTGCGAGCCAATCAGAGCAGAGACATAGCACACTTGTTAAAAAACAAAAAATATAGAAATTGTTATAAACTGATTTGTATAATCATCTTTAGCGATCAATTATGACCATCTTTAGTCATCAATTATGACTTAAACTATACATAAACCACATTTGTACTCATATATATATGGCTATCGTTCACTTGTATAGGATGATGTTTTCAGTATTGAATAACAATGCTTTCTCTTGCAATATCATTTCTCTTTTTAGTTTCATAACATATTATCAGCACGAATGTTCTGTCAATTTTAAAGCTAGTAGTCTTCTACTCCAAGTAAGCTTTTCAATATATTATTTGTAATTCCCAAAATGAATATGAAATGTTATATTACTTATTATTACTTGATAAAACTATGTGTTTATTCTCCTATGAAATACATTATTATGACTTGTTAATGTATTTCTTATTTACAATATAAACATACTTATTTTCTTTATTTATATATGTAGAAAATGTCAAATCTTAAAAAATTGGAATTCGTTGCTCTTGAAATTTTTGAAAAAAATTATTTATCTTAAATCCTTGATGCTGAGATCCATCTAGATGCAATGAACCTGGGAGATACAATTAAAGAATGAAATCATGGGTCCCGACAGAACCGCGCTAAGGCAATGATTTTCTTTCGGCACCATCTTCATAAAAAATTAAAAACTGAGTATCTCAAGGTAAAAGATCCCCTTATTTTGTGGAATGATTTAAGAGAGAGATATGAGCACTAGAAAACACTAATCCTCCCAAAAACTCGTCATGATTGATTGCACCTAAAGTTACAAGACTTCAAGAGTGTTAGTGAGTACAACTCTGCACTCTTTTAAATTAGCTCAATATTGAAACTATGTAGTGAAAAGTCATTGATGATGACTTATTAGAGAAGACATATACTACTTTTCATGCATCGAATGTGCTCCTGCAGTAGCAGTATCGAGAGCAAAAATTTTAAAAATATTCTAAACTTATATCTTGTCTTCTAGTAGCTGAATAAAATAATGAGTTTTTGTTAAGAAATTATCAGTCACGTCCTACTGGTTCTATATCATTTCTTGAAATGAATGGTATTGAATTTACACCATTCTCATAAACGAATAGTACATCTTTCCAAAGAAATCGAAGGCGTGGATGTGGTAGGAAAATATATAAAAGTGGAGATCTTAGAAGCGACCATACTGAAAGGGATAATAATAGATATACACCGTACCACTATAAGTGGTTCAACTAAGAGAATAGTAAAGGTCCTTAGAATAAATTTTCAAATAAAGAAGAAGATAAATGTCATAGATGTGGTATGACTGGACATTAGTTTCGTACTTGTCGTACAGCTAAATACTTGGTTGACTTACACCAAACTTCTATAAAAGAGAAAACAAAAAATTTTAAAACAAATTTTGTTGAACCATCAGTTACTTTAGTTTCTATAGGTGGAGAAGATATTACCAACCTTGATGTTTTTGATTTCTTTGAGGATTCAAGTAGTAGAGTTGATCATTTGATTGGTAATGGAAGTGTTCCTTTTAATTAATATATTTTCTTTATCTTATAGTAAAAATGTTTAATATTTTGCAATGTTTTGTAGTAATGAAAGTTTTATATATTTTGTAGAATCATGAATCTTACTGATGAACCTTTTATCTCTGAGATGAATAATAGAGATATATGTTTGGCTGTCAGTGCTACAACTCACACAATTCTTAAGGATAAAAAATATTTTCAAAACCTAACATTGAGCAAAGTCTACGTCTATACCATATCTGGTTCATCGAATCTAATTGAAAGTTCCAAAAGAGCTGATATTGTGTTGCCTAATGGTACCAAATTATGTATTGATGATACTCTATTTTCTTCACGATCCAAAAGAAATTTATTGAGTTTTAAGGATATATGTTGTAATGGTTGTCATATTGAAACCACCAACGAATGCAGTAAAGAGCATCTTCTCATTACTAAAATAATTTCAAGCCAAAATCTCATATTAGAAAAACTAACTGCTCTCTCATCTGGATTGTATTATACATAAATGAGAACATTTGAATCACATGTAGTAATGCACCAGAAGTGCTTTGACCCCAAAGTATTTATACCTTGGCATAATCACCTTGGACATCCAAGATCAATAATGATGAGACGAATAATTGATAATTAGTATGGGAATCTCCTAAAGAATCAGAAGATTATTTTACCCAATGAATATCCGTGCTCTGCTTGTTATCGAGGTAAATTGATTATCAAACCATCTCTCTCAAAGGTTATTTTTGAATCTCCATCATTTTTACAAATGATTCATGGGGATATATGTAAGTCTATTCAACCATTAAGTGGACCGTTTAGATACTTTATAATTTTACTTGATGTATCAAGTCGATGGTCATATGTTTGTCTACTTTCCACTAGAAATATTGCATTTGCTAAACTTCTTACCTAAATAATTAAACTACGAACACAATTCCCTGACTATCCAATTAAAACTATTCAATTGGATAATGCAGGTGAAGTTACATCTCAAACTTTTGATAACTATTGCATGTCAATAGTAATAGATGTTGAACATTCAGTTGCTCACACGCACACTCAAAATGGTTTAACTTAATCATTAATTAAAATGTTTCAACTAATCGCTAGACATTTACTTACGAAATCAAAACTTCATATTTCTGCCTAGGGACATGCTCTTCATGTAGCATTATTGATTCAAGTTAGACCATCAGCATATCACGAATATTCTCCATTACAGCTTGTATTTGGTCAACAACCAAAGATTTCTCATCTTTATATTTTTGGATGTACAGTATATGTTCCAATTGTACCTCCACAACGTACAAAGATGGATCCTCAATGTAGACTTGGGATATATATTGGGTTTGATTCTCCATCTATTATTAGATACCTTGAGCCTCTTACATGGGATATGTTTAAGGCACATTTTGAGGATTTTCATTTTGACGAATCCATTTTTCCAACATTGGGTAATGAGAAGTCGGTGCCAAAAGCATGACAGGAAATTACTTGAAAAAATAAAGCCTTTTTCCTATTTGATCCTCGTACAAATTAATGTAAACTAGAGGTTCAAAAGATTATTCATTTACAAAGTGTTGCAAATCAATTACCAGATGTATTTACTGACACTAAAGGTGTGGTAAAATCATATATTTCTGTTGTTAATGTTCCAGCAAGGATTGTAGTTCCTGAAGAACAAGTTGCCAAAACAACAATAGGTGAGTCTAAGACACACCTAAAGCTTGGACAGCCTATTGGTGCAAATGACAAAATTCTTTGGAAGAAAAAAATACATAATGAATTTGGTACTCCTGAAGAACCCATACCTACAAGACAGGCCACAATAGCAATTGATGCTCCTGAAAAGACTTGAAAAAGAACCTCCTGAAGAGATATTTCATGAAATTTCTTCACTTGAAGAGTGACAGATACCTAAAAATAACAAGATCTCGATACATTTCATTAGTACTAGAGAAATTTTGGATAGAACTAAAACTATTGTCGATAACATATTTTCATATAAGATGTCCCTTGAAATTACCAGAAGTAATAAAAAAAATGAGCCAAGAACTGTCGAAGAATGTCAATGTAGAAATGATTGGCCAAAATGGAAATTAGCTATTAAAGTTGAATTAAACTCGCTAGCAAAGCGAGAGGTCTTTGGACCAATTGTTCAGACACCAAAGGGTATAATGTCTGTTGGATATAAATGATTATTTATACGTAAACGTAATTAGAGAAATGAAATTGTGCGATATAAAGCACGACTTGTTTCATAAGGTTTCCTGCAAAAACCAGTGATTGATTATGAGGAAACATACTCTCCTGTTATTGATGAAATCACATTCAGATTTTTTATTAGCTTGGTAGTTACAAAAAGATTAGATATGCAGTTGATGGATGTAATCACTGCATATTTATATAGATAATTGAATCATGACATATATATGAAAATTCCTGAAAGATATAAGATGCCTGAAGCTCCTAATCTAAGTACATCCAGAAATATGTATTCTATTAAACTTCAAAGATCTTTATATGGGTTAAAGCAATCTAGACGCATGTAATATAAACATCTTAGCGAATATCTATTGAAAGAAGGATTTGAGAATAATCCAATATGCCTATGTGTTTTTATTAAGAAATCAGACTTCAGATTTGTTATTATTGTAGTTTATGTTTATTATCTAAATCTTGTTAAAACTCCTAAAAAGATCACAAGAACCGCTACATATTTAAAGAATGAATTTGAAATGAAAGATCTTGACAAAACGAAATTTGTAAAATGGAATTCTCATTCATCAGTCAACTTATACAAAGAAAGTATTGAATTACTTTTATATGGACAAAGCTCATTCCCTGAGTACTCCAATGGTTGTTCGATTACTTGATGTGCAAAAAGATCCATTTCGTCCTTGTGAAGACGATGAAAAAATTCTTGGTCCTAAAATACCTTATCTTAGTACAATTGGAGCCCTGATGTTTCTTGCAAATTACACTCGGCCTGATATTGCATTTTCAATTAATTTACTTGCAAGATATAGTTCTGCACCAACTCGAAGACATTGGAATGGTATTAAACATGTCCTTTGATACCTCCAAGGTACGGTTGATATGGAATTATTTTATCAACATAGATTAAGTCCACAATTAGTTAGATATGCAGATGCAGGTTATCTTTCAGATCCACACAGAGGTAGATCTCAAACTGAATATATATTTATTTATGAAAATTCTACTATATCATAGAAATCTGTCAAGCAAATACTATCTGCTACCTCTTCAAATCACTAAGAGATCATTGTAATTCATGAAGCAAGTCGAGAATGTATTTGGTTAAAATCGGTAATTCAACATATTCAAGAAAAGTGTGGTTTTCTTATGATGAATGATAGCCCAACAATTTTATACGAAAATAATGATGCTTCTATTACTCAAATTAAAGGATGATATATCAAAGGTGACAAAACTAAACATATTTCACCTAAATTCTTTTATACCCATAAATTTTAGGAGAAATGTGAAATTGATGTCAAGCAGATACGGTCAAGTGATAATTTGGCAGATTTATTCACTAATGCATTACCAACTGCAACATTTAAGAAGATTGTGCAAAACATTGGAATGCAAAAACTTCAAAACCTATCATAATGCACTTTTTAGGGGGTGTAAATGTCTTGAAAACTAGTTCTGATTGTACTATTTTTCCTTCGTTAAGGGTTTTTCCCATTGGATTTTCCTTTGCAAGGTTTTAATGAGACAATTCTAAAACACTTGACGGTACACATGAATACTGTACTCTTTTTTCCTTCGTCATTGGTTTTTTTTTTCACTGGGTGTTTTTTTTCTTGACAAGATTTTAACGAGACATATTCTTTATGTATGGTCATCTAAAGGATGAGTGTTATAAACTGATTTGTATGACTATCTTTAGCAATCAATTATGACCACATTTAGCCATTAATTATAACTTAAGCTATATATAAATCAACTTTGTACTCCTATATATATGGGTATCATTCACTTATATAAGATGGTGTTTTCAGTATTGAATAACAACATTTTCTTTTACAATATCATTTTTCTTTTAGTTTCATAACAAAATTATAAAAATATATAAGAAAAATTAAAAAGTTAAAAAAAAAACTATAAAATCAGAACAAATATTTATAAAATAGATAAAAAGATTTTTAAAAAATTAAGATAAATGTTTCAAAAAGTGTAAATGTTATTTACAAAGGTTGAAAATATTTATTAAAAAAAAAACTTAAAAATTATTAAAATGATAAAAACAAAATGAAACTTAAAAATGTTAATCTTAAAATATAAAATGTTAAATAAACAAAACTACAAAATGCTGTGCTTAATTTAAAAATGATAAAATAAAAAAAATAAAAAATAAAACTTATATTTTTCAAATTATAAGAATATCTTAAAAGAAATAAGAATAAGACTCCGGGAATTCATATTTTAAAATGGAAAAGTCTATTACCAGATGGATGAAGCTCAATGTCAATTGTAGCTGCCCAGGCCGGAACTAGGAGGCCGCCAGTGGAGGTAGGGGTGTATTTAATATGGAAGGCTTTTCGTGTTGGTCTGGGTCCTAATACTAAGGTTGAAGTGAGGCCTGTATTGGATGGTTCTGCAGCTGTTTATCACTAGAAGATGGACCTTTATATATAATAAATATATACATATGCAGCGTTGGAATCTATCTTTACGGATTGTGGGGAATTTTTTAGATGACATTTTGGGTGCAGCTTCTATTTGTACGTCGAGGGTTTCCACTAACAAATTACTCTCCAATTTCTAGTAAAGTAATTAATTAACAACCATTGCCTGATCTTAGATATTAACATTCAATGTGTTTTGGTTAGTTTAGTTTATATTATTATTTTATTTACTGATTTATTAAGTATTATTTATATAATATCTTTTTTAAATAAAAAACTTAAAAACATTCTTGAGCCAAGCTCAATTAATTAGCACTCGGCTCAATTACAACTCGGATTTTGAGCCAATTAACCATAAGCTAGATTTTTTTAACAAATTAAGCAGAGCTTAAGTAGCTTTAAATCAAAAAGAGCTCATATCGGGTTTTGAGAGTTTCGAGTCGAGCTCAAACTCAACTCACCTAAGCTCGATCCAAATCAGCCATAATTAAAAATATAAATAAGATAATAAGGTGATATTATAATGATTAATTTGAAAAAATTATAATAATTAATTTGAAAGTATTTGTGTTTGAATGTTATTTAAAAATGAAATAAAATGAGATGAGATAAAATATGTTTCTAAACATTTCCTTAAAAACCCTATTGAGCCGAACTCAATTAATCACTCGGCTCGATTACAACTTGGATTTTCGAGCCAATTAACGTTAAGCTAGATTTTTTCACAAATTAAGCTGTGCACGAGAGCTAAAGTTGAATTTTTTAATCCGCTTTAAATCAAGACGAGATCATATCGTGTTTTGAGACTTTCGAGTCGAGCTTAGACAAGCTCAACTTGCCTAAACTCGATCCAAATCAGCCCTAATTAAAAATATAAACAAGATAATGAGGTGAGATATGGATCGTGCGTAGAAGGAAGGAAAATCTGGTAGCCAGCATTATACTAGTGGATTGCCATCACGTTACTGGTTTTAGGATGGGGACTTGAAACTGAACCCCAGCTAGCTGGTGTTTGAAAATTACGTTGCCTCCCCTTCAGCCTACAACACCTAGATTTATTAGAAGACTCCAAATACGATAATTGCACGGCATTGGAAACTACTCAATAAATACTCCTATTGGCATTGTGGTATTTTAGTTTTCTTGTCTGTTCTCGATCTCTTTCTGTCACGTGTCTGAAATTTGTGTTCCTTCTGGCCCACATCACAACCCCATTGCTCGAGGCAGAACAATGTAACAGTAAGCAATGACAAAATTGGTGAATATCGTGGAAAATGCAGGATGCCAAATGCCACCATATACACATACATATATGAACGAAACTTCACCTTCTACGGGACCAATCGATGATCATATGTCATATGCTCTATGTCAGTGTGTGTGTGTGTGTGGATTTTGTGGTTATGAAGCCAAATTGTATGATGTCAGCTGTGACTGAGGAGGAAGACGATGAAAGTGGCGTTTACAAACACGTCAAATTATGTAGATTCCGGCATGCATGATAGCGCCATTAGGTGAAGTTAAAAGAGTATTGACCCTCCGATCCCTTGCACGGCTTGGTGAGTTTTTAAGAAAATTTCAATCTCTTAGCTACGTTCTATGTAGTACCCTTGCAAACACTATTTTTGGTATACAATAATGTGGACAAAACCTGCTCTAGGTCCCACAGCATGAATTAAAAAAAGGAAGAAGAGGAGAACAAAAGATAAAGACATCTAAAAAATGGAATTTTCAACAGTTCTATCGGGAAAGTTTGAGTGCCTGTTTTTTCTTTATCCTCCACTCCAACTTTGTCGTCTTTCCTTTGTAAGTGTAATAGAGGGAGCATTTTATAGTCGATTTTTACTATAACAATGAAAAGGAAGCTACCAATGGCTCAGGGCCCCAGGCTAAGAACCAGAAACCCAATCTTATATAAGTTCGGACGTCGTCAGTGGAAAACAAAAGAAAAGGACGGCACATTTCATGGACTAAAACAAAGCAGAAGAATCGAAAATATCAAATTGATAATGAATAGATGAAAGAGAAAAGGAAGCTTCATAGAAGCCAAACTCCGGACAAATTAAGCTATTCTGTCCCATTTGAAGATTACGTCTGTACACGAGATCACTTATTCTGCTTCCAATTGCACCTTCCTGGAAACTGTTAAAAAGAAATAAAAGAAAATGCATATATATATAGACGTTTATCCAATGTTGACAGTACCATTGACTATGAAAAGTGAGAGAATCAACGCCACACACGTGTCTTATATCTACATTAGATCAAAACATTTAACTTTTCATATGGATCATTGCGTGATCAGTTCCACACCTTTGATGTGTGAACTTGATTTTTAAGGTCACATCTTTCGGTTTTTGGACCTTCCTAGCTAGCATGACTTTATAGTTCAAAAGCAAAGCAATGAAACTTTCTATGATTATAAAGGCTTCAGGGGTCTTCAACATACCTACTGTTATATGTCTTTCGAGCGGTTCTTTGTACCACCACCACAAAAATCCAGTCAACTAGGAAAATTCTTTCATCGCCAGGACAATGGAGGACAACATGAAAACCACCATGAAGATGGAATTTGAGGACTTGCTGCCAGTTATGGCAGAGAAGCTAGACGTCGAGGCCTTTGTGGCAGAGTTATGCAAGGGATTCAAGCTTCTAGCAGACCCAGAAAGGAGGTTGATAACACCCGAGAGTCTAAGGAAAAATTCAGGACTCCTGGGTATGGAGGGGATGAGCAAAGAGGACGCAGAGGGGATGGTTAAAGAAGGCGATCTTGATGGCGATGGGGTGCTTAATGAGACTGAGTTTTGCATTCTGATGGTGAGGCTGAGCCCCGGAATGATGGAAGATGCAGAGGCATGGCTCGAGAAGGCACTTGATCAAGAGCGCAGGAAATCTTCAGCTTGACTGTGCATTGATCAGTACTTGGAGCAGCAAAAAGACTGCTCTTCTGGTTTCTGTAACCTGGCTATGGGAGACAATTATCAAATTCATATTGTTTTTGTAACTTTGTCATCAACATGATCAGATCGATCGAATATTGTTCGTCTGGGTATGTAATATAATATTAATGTTTGGATTAAAATTGGTCAAGACTAGACTCTGCATAAGAAGTTGGAAGAATAAATTAGGACCTTATTTTGGAGCCTTTAGACTTCATCTTGCTAAATGCTAGCAATCCTTGATTGGTTTGGCCAAATTCATCTTTAAATTTGGTCAATATCAATATTTCTTTGTATTTATCTATTCCATCTAAATTCAATTCTCATATTAGATTAGCCATTCATTCTCTATATAATAATAAAATATTATTACCTTAATAATTTTTTATTTAATTTATTTTATTACATTTTGTAGTTCTACCAATTAAATATTAATAATAATTATATTCTAATTAAATTAATATTACAAAAAAGTATTATTAAATGTTAATAGTAATTATATTCTAATTAAATTAATATTAAAAAAAGTATTGTTAAATTTCAATAATAATTACATTTTATTAAATTAATATTAAAAAAATATTATTAAATGTTAATAATAATTATATTCTAAATGTTAAATGATTTTATTCTAATTAATTTAATTTATTTGTTTAGAATGATAAATTAATATTTTAATATTTGATAAATGAATAGTAGTTATCTATCTTTGGCCAAGTCCTGTAGCTGAAATCTAAATTATTTTAGATATACCCAACCCAATATAAGATTTTTTCGACACATATTATTTAAATTTTAGCCTACCTCCTCATTTGTCTAGTCAATGAGAATGCTCTAATAAGTAGAAGTAACTAGAAACCAGAATGATTTACGTTTTGCTCTCATTTTCAAGACACAGCTCAAGAAGAACCGATTATTCATTAATGGTGGTGGGGGATTCCAAAATCAGATGTTATGATAACCATGCAACCGAGATGATTTTGCCATCACCCATCTAATGTAATGTTCCGTAGCTGCAGATATCCGATGTGACGGTCGACTTGTGCTTTAGAAAGAAAATATAATTTTAAGTGAAAAAGAGCTGGTTCCTCTCAATGCTCCGAAACAAACATTACAGTACGATTAATAAAAGACAAATCTGGAAATGAAACTTAATTTCTCAACTGGTCACGAATTAAGGTAGTTTTGTCGGCTGAAGAAGAATCTATAAGCGCTAGGATGTATATCGGAATTGTCCATATATAAGCTGGGGGGTCATTGAGGTTTTCGACTCTCACATCCTTGGATAAGAGAGCATGTGGAGGTATCTTAATCTCCCAATAAAAGAAGCACGGAGTTCTTGGGAAAAAGGACCACAACAATTTTTGTAACCACTCGTGATAGCCAGGTGCGTCACGAGTGAGTGTGTTCAATTGGAAAGAAAATAAATTTTTCACCCTAAAATTAATACTTAGACGTTTCAACTTTCAACTGCCAAAATTAATACTTACCAGTGATGTTACACAATCATGTCAATTCAATCTTAGCCGTGTGTACATTGATGCTTTTAATAGTTTGATAATATAACATAAAGAGATAAGAAAACAGATCTTTGGAGTTCGAGACAATTATTTTTACAATAATTTTATAAATCTTGATTATGTAGTTTTTGTAAAGTCCAAATAAAAATACAAATAAATGTGTTTTAAATTAAAATAACATTGTTGCAATGACAATATATATTATAGAATAACAATTATTCCTAAATCAAATTAAACAACCAGATTTCTTTAACCTGCAAACTTTTGGACTAACGTTCAAACTCTTTGAAGGTAAATTAGTGAAGAATTTTTCCTTTAAATTATCTGAAATATACTTATTGAAGATTTTTTATTTTAAATTATCCCAAATATATTTACAAAAACTATTTATCGAAAATCTACACCACCAAGATTAATCAGGACGATTTTCTCAAACACGCCAATAAAAATATAACGACCCGGGGGGTGGGGGGGGGGGGGGGGGTTTCGCTCCCTCACATTCTCTAGTTCCTGTTCAGGGGCTGCATATCATCCCCCTACAAGGTAGGTGGCCAAACTTACCATTTTTTAATATTTCTTGTATGTTCTACTCGTTTAATTTCGGTCTACAGCACTAACAGGAAGAAGAAAACTCGGTTAAAATGCCTGAGAAACAACTGCAGAAAAGTAAAAGCAAAAGGCGTGCTCTCTCCGATCTCCACAGTCGGAAAAGCTTTGGGTTCGTGCCATTGCAGCCAAATACCTTCGCAGATATACTTTCATGCAGGCTGTCATTGCTAATGGACTGTAAACGGCTCAAGTCGAAATGCAAGTCGCTTTATAGCTTTCTTTTATAGGCAGCAAATCACTCTAAACATAGAAGTCTGCTAATTCTCAAATTTTACAACTGAAAATATCAAAGTAACATATAGAAATTCTCCATCTCAAGTACGTACCAAAAGCTAATGAGTAACATAATTCGAGCTAAGCTTTTTTCAACTTCCCCAGCAAATGGGATTTTCTTTCAAGTTCTTGACCTTCGTATAGGTGACCGGCTGCAAGTAGAGATTTCAAGCTTAACAAATTAAGATCTAAGACAAGCAGCAAAGTCTGCCCCAAACAAAAGTAACAAAAATGTAAATTTTCACAAAATTATATGAACATTGCACCGTTAAATTACAAGTTACCTTCTGTTTCGGCCATATTCAGGACTCCTGTTCCTGCCATAATCGGGACTCCTGCGCCTGTCATATGCTGGACCATTGTACCTATCATAAACAGGGCTACCTGGACGACCATAATCAGGACTTCGGCGTCTATGATACGCTGGACTTGGTGACCTTCTGTAAGGACTAACCCCACGCCCACCATAACCTCTTTTTCTAGGGCTATCGTAATAGCTGTCACCCCTCTCGTCATCATCCCTTAATGCGTACTCAACAGATACTACTCTGTCTAAAAGCTTGCTGCAAAATGACACAACACCCATTGATTTGATAACAAAAATATGTTAAGAATGCTATGCAATGAAAAAACCATGTTACAAACCTCATGTGAGTGCACTCGAGTGCTTTGGTAGCATCTTCCTGAGTCTCAAACTGAACAAATGCAAAGTTCCGTCGAATTCGAACATGAAGAATCCTTCCATAAGGTTCAAAGTGCCTTTCTATATCACGCACAGTTGTGCGAATTGGATCAAAGTTAATTATGAACAAGGTTTTAGTAGGCCTTTGGTTTGCCACGGACCTAGATCCATCACGAGGCCGACCGCGTTCCCCCTGGAAAAATAAACTGATCAGGATCAGGAGGACAGGGATACTAATTTTAAAATGATTAAAAAATACTGCTAACTTAAAAAACATAGAAGTATAAATGAAAAAAACAGGTGACCGGTAAGAACACTGTACCCTAGCCCACTCCACTGACAACCTACGCCTGTCATAACCAAATGGCCTATTATCAACACCACGAATGGCATCTTCAGCATCACGCTCATCCATGAAATAAACAAAAGCAAAACCTGCAGAAACAAACAAACAAAATCAGTGACAAAACTACAATGAACAGTAACAACATACCACACAGTCAGCTGGCAGTATATTAGCATTATGTTTTCTTTTTCCCTGGCCAAAACTCAAAAAGTACAACACCTGAATTAAGTCAGGGGCTGATGCACATAAGGCTGTAGAGGAGTTGCATGATGAACTAAAGAGTGTTGCATGTAAAAATTTCTAATCCAATTCTGAGATGTCACTGCTAAGCATGCTTCGCCTTTCAGAAAGCACGAGTTCAGTAATGGAAGACATAGCATGACAGATTTCATTGATCCCACTATAATCAGTTGTTGGCATTGCATGACAGATTTCATTGATCACCTATGATCATTGTTGGTAGAAATGGCATAATAAATTGACGGATTCCACTAGACAGTTCGTGGTAAATGGCAAGCGATGAAGTGGGTGACTAAAGGATTGAGCGGAGTGTAGAAAATGCAGGATGATGCTATCTTTGTGAGGAAGGAGAGCAGGCAAGCAAGAAGGTTTCCTTCCCAAAATAAGTATTTTGCACATGTTGGCGAGCCTGATAGAAGCTCAGCAAATTTTCCACTAGTAGAGGTTCCTGCGTCAAAAGAAACACTTAAATATGGAGGTTTTCTCCAGAGAAATTGCACAGTTTGTGGATCCCATTCATTTCCATCGGGAAATGGTAATGGATATGCACACTACACAAGTAGCTTCATACCCATATCCAATGAATTGAAGTTAGTTGATTTTTTTTTTTTTAAAATAAACACTGCCATGATGGATATCCTTGTGAGCAATAAGCAAGGAAGCAGCCACAGCTCAAAAAATCGCCTAAAGAATAGAACAAACCAACATAACTCGTAACGCTATTGTCAAACTGATTAATCAAATAATTTAAGACAGAAACACGAAGAAGGAACCAGAGGGAGAGAGGTACACTAAAAAAACAAAAAGCAACTCCCGAGTTGACAAGTTCAGCTATGAACTTCGCTAAAACTTTTGAAGTTATACATAATTATAATGAAAAATAGAGTTCGGCTACGGATGAGCCACAACCTCCACATGGATAGTATAAATTTCATTGTTAAAAACCATGAGCTCAGAGCAGTTAGAAGAAATTTAACTCCACAATAATGATTAAGTCCAAAGTAACATCGACAACTTCCTTTACATATATGCCCTTACAAGCCTGCATATTGCTTAAAAAACATTGCTGGATGCGGTCACATAAAAAACAAACAACTACATCTTACCAGATTTCATGTCCACACGCTCGATCTTCCCGTATTTTCCAAACAAACGCTCCAGTTCAGATTGGCGAGTATCGTACTCGAAGTTACCCACGAAAACCGGCCTCATCGTCGCAACCTATCCAACAAGATTTTGATCTCCCAAAATAAGGTAAAAGGGGGAAAAACGATATTGTAAAAAGCCTATGGCTCCGTTGATTCCTCGGAAATCTAAAAGGGGAAAAAACAGTTTTGTTGTTTCCCTTCTTCCCGGAAACCGATTAAATTTCTGGACAAGGCAAAATATATATTCTTCTGAACCAAAAATCAACGAAAACATAAAAAAGGGAAAGTTTTGTCCACTTTTTTCTTGTCTTTTCTGATAAACCAAGCAGAGGAAAAGGAGGAAAACGAAGAGATTTTAAATAAATGAAAACAGAGAATAACTAAGAGTTACAGAGGATAAGAGAGAGGTACCTTCAAAATCCTTCGATTCGTCTCAAAGAGAAACAAAGCCCTAGAAGAGAGAATAGGGTTTTCGTGTGTTCTGGCACTTGGAGGGGCCATTTATAGTGCCAAACAAAGTCCCAATTCTTCGGTCTTTGACGCAGTACGTGCCCCGTGGCCGTTTGATCGTGCGAGGATCTGACGGTTAGAGAGGGTAGTAGTGGACTTCAGGACTCAGGTCTTTTAACGGATTTAAAAGTACGAATAAATAATGTAAGTGTTTTATTTTATTTTATTTTATTTTATTTATATTATTATTATAATTTTTTAAGTTTTTATATTAAATATAATAAATAATTTATTTTTTTAATTTTAAAATAATAATAATATATAAAAATAAATTTTTATTTAATTTTTAACTTTTATCTCATCTCAATTCATTATTTAAATCATATCTAAATAACAAGGAAGGTAGAAATTAATAAATAACGATTTATATGCCACTCACTAAATAATCTCATATACGATTTATCGAGTAAAGATTAATAAAAATTAATAAATCTATTTGAAATACTCTTTATTGACGCAGAAAACACCAAAATATGCCAAATTAAAGTAAATTTATTATTAAAAAATCGTAAATTCCGCCTTAAAATAATCCGTTTGGTGTAGGGATTAATGCTGAACCACAGCGAATTGTGGTGTCTCTCTATTTACATTTGATGCACTTCATTCGCTGCTCATGGGCACTAAGAGCCTGTTTTGGATTGCGGTTAAAAATCTAAAAAATACGATATAATAATATAAAGTACTTATATGATAAAATTTATCCGTTTGTTAATTTTATATTAAAGTACTTCTAAATTAAGAAAAAGTAAAAAGTTACGTTTCAATAAAAGCATCAAAGTGAAGCTTTTTGTCAGAAGCACTTCAGAAAAAGTAATCCTTATTTTACCGTGTTATGTACATTACGAAATGACTCTCATCATTTTGGCACAATGACAACTTTGTCAATCTATATTTTTTATTATTCTCGTATAATCTACTTAAGATTTTTTCCATCAATATTTTTCATTCTTTTCCTATCACTTATGCACCGTTGAAGAAATTTTCTTTTTCATTATAATTATTGAAAAATCTATTAGACTATTTTTGTTATTATTTTATTATAATATTTTATTTTTATCAAGTATATGCCTTTTTATGTCATTTTTAAGTCAAAAAGTGCTTTTTAAATTTATTTTCAAATAAATTAATATGTTTAAAAGTACTATAGACATACGGATCCTAAACAATAAATGACTTTTTAATAATAGAGTTTATTGCATTAAACTCTAAGTTATAAGCTTTAAGTTAAAAGTAATATTTTTACAATTCCAAACATGTACTAAGCATCAGCCCCACCATCCAAGAACCACCTTGAGCCGTTCAACCATACTGTTGGCATCCGACCTCGATGAAAAAATACATCAACACGTTACATGTATGTTAATGATACTCCTAGGTACCATACACACGGATGATGACTCAAATTTTGTTTTAAAATAATATACGTAAGTTAACATACTTTAAGCTATTATTCAATAGATAGAACCTTTGAAATAACGTTGAGTTTAGCATCTAATTGGTATCAAAATTTTGGTTGAACATCTTGGCCTATTCTTCATTTGCTCTCCTTTTGTTTGTATGTTGGTAATGAAAAGTTTCATATACTTAAATGAAGATGGAACCAAAAGCTCCTTACAGGATATTAAAATAGAGAAAAACTTAAAACTGATTGGGTGTCTATTCTACTTCTATACCTGCTAGTAAAATTATAACACCCGGTGAATTTACTGAATTTAAAGTGAGTGGACATCCATTCTCCCATCTCTCTTCTCAAGCCGTGACTATCTCCCCCTCAAGAGTTCAACATCCATTTCTACAGCTCTAATTCCAAACCAACTTGCAAAAATCCAATATTAACCAAGCCAGGAACTAACAAACCTTTAATTTCTTAGAAATTTGCCGACTTTTTCTAGAAAATCCAAAATCCAATTAGACCACGTAGAAAACAGTACTATATATTCTTACAAGTTTGAGATGTCAATTTCGAAATCAAAGGCTCTCTAGTCTCCATATATTGCTTTTCTTTTCAAAAGAACTGACGCCGGACAGAATAGCGATTATCCTGCAGGTTAGTTTTAACAGATGATTCACAGGAGAAAAATCGCCCAAAACCAGAAAGAAAAGTCTATAGAGTTTAACAGAATATTATAAAATCAAACAATAATGAAAATCAGTCCACAAGCTGGACTGTTATAGCCAAAAATCGTGTTTATCCGAATTTTGTCAAAAATAGCAAAATCTTGATAATAACTTTAAATTGAAATTCGAAATAAAATAAGCAATCTAAAAAAAATCCGGCCCAAATCAGATATAAAATGACTTCCTAACTGACAAGTGAAATATTACCATAAATAGTAAAAAAATAATAAAACTAGTGATTCAGATGGGAAAACAGCAGAATTTGAGGTCGAAAAAAAGGCACATGGAGCCATGCTCAATGTGGACAGTGTGCACGCCGAAAAAAGCTTTCTGAATTGGGGTCTTATGTGCGATTCCGACACCCGTAGCTAAAGTTATGGCCAAAAGACTGAAACGCACTCACAGCGGCCCCAATGAGGAACATATCACAATCAATTCCCGCCTTTGCGCTGATCTGCCAACTCATGGTATCTCAGCGCCATCAAGGTACAATCTGACAGCTCAGCATCATCTGTCTCGGATCTCCCCGCATCAAGAACCAATATTTAATATCATTAGAAACGATGCCCTAACTAAAGACTTTTGTTACATGATATGTGGGACCTGTCAAGATGAGATCTCTTGAATGAGATGAAGATGGGTTGAAAGATGAAGTTTCTCGAGATGGAATCTATTGAAGGAGACAAAGATGGCATCTGTGGAATTTGTCAAGATGGGTAAAATTGAAAGAGACGAACATAGCCTTTTTTAGTTTTATTTTTTTGTCTTTAAATTTCTATTTGGATGTTGAGAAAATGTAATTCTATTTGGATGCTAAGAAAATGTAATTCTAGTTGGATGATGTTGATCTATTTTTGTTTGACTCCCAAGTAAATATGATCTTGAGTTTGATTTTTGTTTTCTTATTTCCACCAGCCCTAAGATTCGACAACTGCCACTCTATGTTATCAAGTTTTAATCTTCACCTATGTGAAGGAGAGATCGTATTCTAGAGTGAGAGAAAGAGAGCGACGGAGGGTTGGGGGAGAGTAGGTGATGGGGTGGGGGGAGGGAGGGAGAGATAGAGGGGGAAAGCGCTATAAAAAAAAAAAAAAAAATGCGTTCACCTATATGCGAGAGTAAATTATGCTTTCCTGCAATTCCTATATAGCAACTTGTGATTTGCGGGTGTAAGAGCATCCCTATCCGGTTTTCCAAAGCACCATATTCCCCATAATTTGGGATTTATTTTGGAATTTTAATCAAAATACTCTCCACATCCAGATCCTTATTTTAGAGAAAAGGTTTAGGAATTAAACAGTAAGTCCTCATATTTGGAGACTCACTATTCATTCCCTAAATCATTTTTATCAATATTTTATTCTAATATATAAAATAAATAATTTTCTAATCATCTACACTTTCTCTCATACTCATATTTATTATAGTTTTAAATAATAATTTTAAAAATAATTTAATTAATTACGAAAATATAAAAAAATAATTTTAAAAATATTATCATATTCACAAAAAAATAATTTAAATTTTTGTTTAAAATATTCACTACAGTAATAGTTCAAAAAATAAGAAAAAATATTGAGTAGTTAAATTTGTAAATAGAAGTGAAAGAAAAAAGTAATAAAAAAAGAATAGAAAAATATTATTTAATATAATAGAGATAGGGATGGGGAATGGGATGTAGGAAGTTTTTGAAAGATGAATAAAATTTAGAAAAAAAATTGAGAAAAATTTGATTTTGAGTTAAATTATAGGGATGGGGATGAAGATGCTCTAAAATAGGAGAAACACCCGACTGGCTTAGAGGCTCTCCCGTCAAAATAACCCTACTTATCAAGAGTGATAACTTATAACTCCTTAATTTCTTCTAAAATTTAAAAAACTTGCATGTATCCATTTTATAGAATTGAACATGCATGAGTTGAGAAAAATAAAAAAACATTCTCTAGATAAAAAATAAAATAAAATAAAATAAACTGAAAATTCAACATTTGTTTAGATGTAAAATGATGAAAGTAGGAAAGTGTGTTTAGATGAAAAGTCATAGATTGTGTTATATCATTTAGGAATGGCAATATGTGATACAATCCGTAAACCCAACACGAGTACAACAAGAAATTAATAGGTTTGAATTTGATATTAGTGAGTTTAAGTCAAAATGGGATCACCCATTAAGACATGATTTATAAACAGGTTAACCCAATTAAACTGAAATCAACCTATTTTGACCTGTTTAATTTTATTTCAAAATAATAATTTTATTATTGTTAAGTTATAATATTGATATCTCAATATGCTTATGTTTTATTGTTGAGATTATAATGCTGGCTATGCTCAAATTTGTTATTATAGGATTTATAATATTGATTTTATTATATGTTAAGATTTGGAAAATATTAATATTTTTTGTTAATAGATAGTCTTTTTTTTTTTAAAGATATTGTGGCTACAAATAAGTATAAATTTTAACTTTTATATGAAATTTTGTTAATCAAGTCAAATAGATTATGCGTGTTATATAGGTCGTGTAAATGGGTTATGCGTGTTATCTAACTCATTTCATGTAAATGGGCTATGCATGTTACATAAAATTAATTTTAATGAATCATGTCGTGTTGACTTATTTTTAATTAATTATTAAATAGATAAAAACGGGTGATACCACCCAACCGGCCAGTTATTTAAATGGGTTGGATTAAGATTTAAAAGTTTGAAACATTTTGCTTAATAATTTGGGTTCAACCTCACCTATATAATTGAATATTCATGACTTGACACGATCCAAAAACATGAATTGTCATCCGTCATATCACATATATGCTAGTTTTTCGTATTTGATAAGTCAACGCGTTAATATTTATATATTGGGATGTAAGATCTAAAGAGCTTTGCTCCTCACCAATCCATACACCATATTTATTTTTATTTCTATTTTTATTTTATGTATTTGTTTATCTTTATTTTATTCTTCCTAAACTAATTGAGTTCTTCTATTCATTATATATATACCACATTTTTAGTAAGAAAAAAATAAAATTATATATAATATATGATATATAGTGTGTAGATAATGAGTAGAGTTTTGTCAAACCTAAAAGGTTAGTTACAAGATAAAAGGTGTATTTTTCTCCTAATGTTTTAGGTTTAGAAACGTGTATCAGAAATTGAATTGAAAAGATCGGCTCTCGTGTTTTATTTCCTAGTTAAGCGTGCAGTGCAGCCCCGAGCTTGATTCTACGTTAAGCGAGCATGTTATATATATATATATATATACACACGCCATTGGGGGGTTTTAGGTGGTGGTATACATGAAGGATAATAATAGATTTATTACTATCTTATCACCTATTTAATATTTTATAATGTGTTTGAAATTTTATTGTTTTCTTGTAAGTACTTTTTTTAACATTCTTAATTTTTAAGAAAAAATTTTAAAAAATATAGAACTTTACTAATAATCACTCTTTAACCATTAAGTAAAAATTAAAAAGAATAGTAAACGGGTAGCAGGAAGTAATAAACCTATCATTATCCATACATGAAACGCTCATACATGACTTGCTCCCCTCACGCGGTGCTAACTTGAGGACGTGCACTTTACCTTTCCAAACTACTTGTCAAGGCCGCAAGGTCTTATAAAAATCAACCTTGCTCAATTATTTCGAGTAAGGGTCATTTTATCTTGCTTGGTAATCGCAAGCTAGAAGTTGGCCTGGCTCGAAGATCCTGAGCATGGGCGTATTTTCTACTCAATTATCTCGGATAGCTTCGTGTAAGAATTGGCCTTGCTCAATAAACCCAAGCAAGTGCATACTTTATTCTCGCTCGGTATGAGCAGGGTCTTGTGGAGGTCCAAGGTCAGCCATGCTAGATAATCCCAAGCAAGAGCATTGACCTTGCTCGATGACCCAGAGCAAGGAATCCTTTCTTTGCTCAATCATCCCAAGTAGCTTCTTGTGAAGACCAACCTTACTCAGTAATCCCAAGCAAGAGCATACTTTCTTCCCGCTAGTGATTATAAACAAGGTCTTGTTGAGATAGGCCTTACTTGATTATCTCGAGCAAGTGCATATTTTCTTCCTGCTCAGTGATCCCGAGCAAGAGTATTGGCCTTGCTTGGTGATTTCAAGCAAGGGTTTAAGATTCTAAGATTGGCCTTGCATAACAATCTTGAGAAAAATTGTACTTTTTCCCTTCTCAATGATCCCTAGTGGGGGTCTTGTGAAGATAGGCCTTGCTCGAGAGCAAACTTTCTTTCTACTTGATGATCCTAATAGGGTCTTGTAAAGATAGGCATTGCTCAAAAATCCCGAGCAAGAGTATACTTTCTTCTAGCTCGGCGATTTCGGTTAGGGTCTTGTGAAGACAACCTTTCGAGATAATCTAGAGCAAAAGCATACTTTTTTCCTACTTGATGATCCTGAGCAGGGTCTTATGAAGACGGCCTTGCTCAGCAGTCTGTGATCTTGAGTAGGATCTTGTGAAGATAGGCATTGCTCAATAATCCCGATTCAAGAAGGCCCTTTATTTTGCACACCCCACACACTAGGTGATGTGGAGTTCTTTTATTTAAAAAAAAAAATAAAGGAACAAAAAAAACAAAACAAAAAAACCAAAATGACAAACAAACTTACAGAAGGGAAGTTCACAAATAGCGTCCTTAGCTCTTCGGTCGTCTTCTTCTTTCCTCTTCTTCAGTCGTACTACCGCACTGCATTTCTAGGCATAGCATTTCTAGTCGACATAGGGAGATAATCATATTCTCTCTCTCTTCCTAATCTTTGTAATACCGGATTTAAATCGAAAGGGGGATTGTAATCATAACGCTGCATTTCCTATAGTGCTATTTGAATCAAATCTTAAGGCTTAAATTCTTCTTCAAAGTTTTTATTACTTTTAGAATCTAGAATTTATATCCTAGAAGCATCAGGAAGGAGCCACTCTTTATCTATGTGCAGCACAGTTTGCTTTCTATCTCTGTGCAACATCGTTTGGATCCAACCTTGTTTGCATTCATTAGTTATTTTTAAGAGACAACCAACCATCCACATGCATCCCTACCCCATGTCCTTGCTCTAATCAGTGATTGGACTAGTCAAGCTCCCGTAACGTAGTATTACACAATAGCCAATAACTTTCCATTTGATCATTGAGATATGTGCAAATCAGACTAACTCAGACCAGTGTTTTTGGTACCGTACCGTACCAGCCGATACGGCCGGAATATGCCGTACCGGCCATGAAACCGGTACAGAAAAATGTATATTTCGTACCGGTAAAAATACCGGGTGTACCGGCTGGTACAGGACTGTTTCGGCCGGTATGAAGAATTTCGGCCGAAATATAGATTCCGTCCGGTACAGATTAATTTCTTATAGTCTTGGCATTTTTGTAATTTAATTAGAAGTTCAGGGTTATTTATGTCATTTAATCCCATTTACTACTTAGGGTTTTTCAACTTTTTTGTTCTTTTCATCTTTCTTTGCCGCCGCACTCCAGATTCCCAACTTTTTGACATTTGGTTGAATTGGTTCTTTTCTTCTTTCTTTGGTCGCGCCCACCTGCGTCTGGTTAGTATAATACTGAAGTCATTTTCAATTTCATCATCTTAATCTTTTATTCTCTTCTTTGATCTCGTTGCTGTGTGCTCTTCTTTTTTTTTTTTCCTCTTCCTGGCCTACGCAGTACGCACTTCTTTAGTGGGAATTTCTGGTTTTCACTTGTTTTGGTTGGTCATTTGGAATTTTGAATTCCTGAAGAAAAACGATGAACTGATGAAGATGTGGCATGTCAAAAATCAGGATTCCAACATCACCTTTTGATCTTTCGTGATTAAATTTAAGGTATTTCATCTTTCAACTTTTTGAATTTTTTTTTATTTAAATCTGCATAAGAAATTAAAAAAAAATTAACATTTAATGGTTTAGTAATTAGCATCAACCATATTTGATTCTCTACTCCCACGGAACATTTTTTTTCTTTTTTCTCAATTTATTTTATATATATAGGCAGTATATGTATATGCTGTATATACTATATTCGCCTAACATTTTTTTAGTGAATCTATCTTACATTGAAAGAAATGTCATATATATATATATATATATATTTGATAGAAATGCCATAAAATATCTTTATGGTGCAGGACAGAGACTTAAAGTCTTAAACACTATGTAACAACTAACAATTTATTTGCATGAAATGTATCTTTCGCATATTAATTGGAGGCTAGGAGTATATGCTACACGATGATGATAAATCATGTCCTATCTTTTTAGACTTGTAAATAAAGTGATCTCTTGCCAGCTCTTTAGGAATGTAGAGAACTGTAGAGAATTCAATAAATTTATTGTTAATTTTAATTGTATAATGATCATTCATGTGATATAAGTTTATTAAGTATTGAACACTTGAATTTAAATAAGTGTTGAATTATGAATTATTATATAGGAGTATAAAAATGTCTAGTTGTCAATCAACCGGTGCTGCATCTTCAACACTTACTCCTGTAAGATCAGAAGATCTAGCATGGGCCCATGCACGTGCAGTGCCAGGGGCAAGAAATAATACTGAATGTTTATATTGTAATAAAGTAATTAGAGGTGACGGGATCACTCGATTGAAGTATCATCTAGCTGGGATTCCAGGCAATGTAGAAGCATGTAAAAAGGTATCTGAAGATGTAAAATGGCAAATGAAGGAGTTGCTTGATTAAATGAAAAAAAACAGAGAAAAGAAAAGAAAAATAAGTTCAGAGATTGGAGGCGATATAGATTTAATATCTGATGATATTGATGATAGTAATAGCATGGAGGGACAATCTCAGCTTTCAAAAGGTAAGGGGAAGTCAAGAGAATCTGGAACTGGAAAGTCAGTGGGGGGATTAAGTAGATTTTTTGTGCCAAGAACAACTCCTGGGGCCCAACCTTCGATTAAGAGTTCTATGTGTTCGAATGAGATGCTTATACAAGCAAAAATGGCTGTAGCACGCTGGTGGTATGATTCTAATCTGCCTTTCAATGTGGCTCAATCCAAGTTTTATCAACCAGCTATCGATGCCATGACTGCCATTGGGCCAGGATTCAAGGGCCCTTCTTTATATGAGTTGAGGGGAAATTTGTTAAAGATGGCTGTGAATGAGGTTCAAAATTATTTGCAACAAATTAAGAAGGTTTGGACTGAGACCGGTTGTACACTAATGGCAGATGGTTGGACAAATTAGAAGCAACAATTAATAATCAACTTTCTAGTTTATTGTCCGAAAGGTACAATGTTCTTGAAGTCTGTTGATACATCTGGCCTTAGAAAAGATGCTGAAACATTGTTTAAGATCTTTGATGAGATTGTTCAAGAAATTGGAGTTGAGAATCTTGTGCAGTTCATTACTGACAATGATGCAAGTTATAAAGCTGTAGGAAAAAAGTTACAGCAGAAGTATGGCTCTTTCTACTCGTCCCCTTGTGCAGCTCATTGCATAGACTTGATGTTGGAAAATTTTTGTGATCCAAGATATATTCCCATTATTGATGATACTATAAAAAAGGCAAAAAAGATAACAAAGTTCATATATAACCATGGTTGGGTTTTGGCATTGATGAGACAAGATTTCACCAAAGGTCATGATTTGTGTCGTCCTGCAGTTACAAGGTTTGCGACAAATTTTTTAAGTATCCAATGTTTGCTCTTATTTAAGAAAGAATTGAGACAAATGTTTACGTGTGATAAATGGATGGGGTCAAGTCATTCTAAGAGCAACATAGGGAAGGAGATAGCTGGGATTGTTTTAGAAGATAAAGAGTTTTGGGCTCAGTGTCAATTTATTGTTAAAATTAGTGAGCCTTTGGTTCGTGTTCTACGACTTGTTGACGGGGATGAGAAGCCGGCAATGGGATACTTGTATGATGCAATGGAAAGAGTCAAAGAGAACATAAAAGCAAGATACAATAACAAAGTCAGTGTATTCAGTCCATTCACCAGGATCATTGATTCTAGATGGGATAAGCAGCTTCACAGTCCATTACATGCGGCGGGTTATGTTCTTAACCCTGGAATTTTCTATAGCCCCAGCTTTAAAAATAAAAATGATGTTGTAAAAGGCTTCAATAGTTGTGTTATGAAGATGGAACTCGATCCTGATGATCAAGACAAGATCATTGAAGAACTTGACTTGTATAGGACTTCAGTAGGTGAGTTTGGACATTCTTTAGCAATCCGCCAGCGTGATAAGCTTAATCCAAGTATTATCATTTATCAATATCATTTGTTAAATAGTGTGACTTTGTACTTTAAATTTTATCTCATTTTATTTTACTTGCATTTAATTAATAATTTATAATTGTATTACTGTTATAGTTGCATGGTGGTCCCAATTTGGTTGTGAGGTTCCAACTTTTCAAAAGTTTGCTGTTCGAATACTAAGTCAATGTTGTAGTGCAACTAGATGTGAGAGAAACTGGAGCACATTTGATTTTATTCATTCGAAGAAGAGAAATAGATTAGTGCATAAACGTTTGAATGACTTAGTATTTGTTCGTTATAACTTGAAGCTGCGAGAGAGGTAAATTTTTTTTAATACTAATATTTTTCACTTTTGAAAATAAATATAACATTTTCAATTATGTTTGATTTTATTTTGACAGGAGCATAAAAAATGGAAGAGATGCTTTAAATCCAATCAATCTTGAAAACATTGACTTGATGGACGAATGGGTGGGTGAAGAATCTGAGCTTCTTGATGGAGAAGATTTGAATTGGGCAAATATTGAGGAGCCATTAACCTCACTAAATGAGGAAGACGTTGATAATATTGGTATTGATGTTGATGACGGTGGTGACGTTGATGAAAATATCTTGATTAACATGTCGAATCTTGCTCCTTATTGTCTTTTTGATGAGGATGAGTGATTTTATTTTAATGGTTGGATTAAGAACTTATTTAATTTGTATCTTAAAACTTAAGACTTGTATTGAGAAGTATTGAGTTTATGACTTATTTTGTTGTTATTTTGGAATATAGTAAATGTTTATACATATATAATTTATTCAGGTATAAACTATTCCGAAACGGTACACGAAACGGTACCGGTACCGAAACGGTATCGGTGCCGAAATATTATTCCGAAACGGTACATGAAACGGTACCGGTACCGAAATATTTCGTTTCAATGCTTTGACCGGTACGACTTCCGGTACGGTATTCAAAACTTTGACTCAGACTCTAACTTTGTGGAGTTCAAATCCAAATCTTGACTCTGATTCTGACTTGTGTAGGTTCTGATCCAATTTTCTTTGGATTTTTTTTAGCTTTATATTTTGTCCATTTTAAAAAAGATTTTTTATGAGCTTTCAAATCTCAAATTTTTAAAAAAATTAACAACTAAAACCAAATCATTCATTACTAATTCACTTCTATACTAATATCTAACATATTTTTATAATAGACTTATATTATGGTGTCTAATTACCTATTATCATACTATATGATTACATATTATTTTTAATATTTAATTACATGTTATTATACCATAGTATTACATATTATTATATTAGTTTCTAACTTATCTATAACTTATTTCGACACTAGACTTATTAATTATTTTTATACTAGTGTCTAATTTATTTCTATAAAAGACTTATATTATAGTGTCTAATTACATAGTATTATACATTAGTATTACATGTTATTATTCTAATATCTAACTTATTTCTAACTTGATTATATACTAGAATTTCTAGTATCTAATTACATATTATAATACTTTAAAGATAAATACACAATCAAAATAATCAGCCAAAGTCCTTAGAGGAATAAAATCTGAGAGCGAATCTCTGGTTATCCATTTCGCTTGTGTTAAGCAATGAAGATTTACGAGTGCGAGACTAAGTAAGAGATGGGCTCGATCGTATTAAATGCGAGCCAGAGCTCATCTTGACTAAATAAGTGGGAGGCTAAGTGGGAGATAGGCTCGACCGCATTAGGTTTGAGTACAGAGCTCGTCTTCACGAGATAAGCGGGAGGCTAAAAGGGAATAGGCTTGACCGCGCTAACTGAGCGCAAAGCTCATCTTCGCAAGATAAGCAAGAGACTAGCTCGACTGTGTTAGGTTCTAGCACGGAACTAGTCTTTGTGAGATAAGAGGGAGACTAGCTCGATCGCATTAGGTGTGAGCGTGGAGCTTGTCTTTGTAAGATAAGAAGGAGACTAGCTTGACCACGTTAGGTATGAGGGCGGAGCTTATCTTGGAGTGCGAAGGTTGGAAAATCAAGTGACCTGCCAACCTGTTAGGCCCCTGGGGAGCTGGGCGGTCCCTAGAATTTCTCGTTTGTTGACTCATTACCTGAGATAACTCGGGAGAGGCAGTTGTGGCACAAGTGTAAACACTTAGCATTTAATGAAAGAGATGTTGTCTTGGGAGTAATGTCGGACAGCTGAAAAACTAGGCCTGCACTTCACCGTGAGGCAGGCCGGGCCACCATAAGGTTAGACTTACCTCTTAACCCTTAACGGGAAGGTAAGTAAGAGATGTTTTACCATGCTGCAAAAGCCAAATCGATTAGCGTAAATAATCTCCAATCATAGGTGAGAAATTTACAAATCTAAATTGTCTTGTTGGAGTGTGGTGAAGATCTGAGGTGGTAGTTTTGGTGCGATCGTAGGTGTTTAGTGTTCACTAGAGGAGATATTATCTGAGGAGTAATGTCGGGTAGTCAAAAAACTGAACCCACACTTCGTCATGGGAGAGGTCGAGCAGCCTGGAGACTAAACCTGCCTTTTAAGCCCCATAGGGAGGGAGGTAGAGCAACTGAGAAATTGGACCCACACTTCGCTGTGATGGAGGTTGAGGTAAGGTGTTAGACAACCAAGAGGCTAGACTTGCACTCTGCCGTGAGAGTGGTCGAGCTACCTGGAGATTAGACTCGCCTCTTTAGGCCTCACAACTAGGTAAGTCGAGCAGTTTGAAACTGGACATGCACTTGCATGTTGACACCTACAGGGAATGTAAGTTGTCAGACAGCCAAGAGCTACACCCGCACTCCACTTGGTAGAGGCCAAGTAGCCTGGAGACTTAACCAGCCTATTTGAGCCCCAAGGGGGATGTAAGTAGTCAGGTAGCTGAGAAGTTGGACCTGCACTCCGCCTTTTGAGAGAGGTTGAGCTACCTAAGGCCAAACCTGCCTCTTTTTGTCTCATGGGAAGGTAAGTTGAATAGTTTGAGATTGGACTCACATCGACTGTTGACGCCTACAAGGAAAGTAAGTGTCAGGCAAGTTAAAGTTGGACTTGCACCTTGCCGTGAGAGACGCCAGGCTACTTGGGGGGCTAGATCTGTTTGTTGACTCTCATAGGGAGGGTAAGCATGTGAACACTTGTCCGTGTGCATGTGAATGCCAAGCAATTTACTTCAATGGAGACATATTGAGACATATGAGTGTGGTTGTGTAGTCAGCATTTACCGCTACAGGAATCAATTATATTAGTAAAAATAAAATGCATGTAAGTTTTAAGGGAGACAAACCAAAGAATTTTGGTTGCTGGAGTTGATTTTTGATTGACTAAAATTGGGCGAGCATGTTGGGCGATCAAGTTGGTGGATCATTTTGGTCGAGCATGGGCTAGTAAAGCACATTGCATGGGCCATGCAATGTGTGCTAGAGGCTGCTTGTGTGCTTGACTTAGCCATCTCTTAGAAAATTTCCTATCCAACTTCCCTTAGGTGGTATACTGTGGGTGAGTCAAATACTGGGTGGTTCCTAGTTCTCCATCACATATATGGTGCATGGTTCATGCATGGTGCATGTTCCACATGCACATCACATACACAAACACTAATTATGAACTGTCGAGAAGTTGCCTGCCGAGTGAGGTGGCAGACATCGTGCTTACCATGCATGTGGCGGAGGAACTCCCAGAAGCACAGGTCGTGCATGTGATGGTTGTGCTCACACCCTAGGCTACTCATGCTAAGTTAGGCCCCTCCTTGGGGTCGTGATGCTCTATTGCTATGCACCTCCAGGAAGCTGTGCAGGTGGCAACTGACTAGCCGAGGAAGCTGACTGGTCTTTTGCATGTACTCCACATGGTTGGGGAACACCCCACATGGCTAGGACATGCATGGCCGAGTTGAGTCCATTGCTTGTGCTTGTTGTGCATGAATGAGTCAACTCCGTCTCTTGTGTTGGCCATGCATGGCTGAACTAAGTGCTGTGGCGAGTCCGGAATGCATGCTTGGCGAGTCGAGATGCATGTAGTGGCGAGTTGCAGGGTGCTTAGCGTGTCAGGATGCATGCTAGGCTAGTCTAAGGCGTTCTTGGCGAGTCGGGATGCTTGCATGGTTGAGGAGGGTGTGCCTGCCACTGGGTGGTCAGAGACGACTACTAGGTTGGAAGACGATGGTAGAAACCATTGGTTGCCACACAAGGCCCACGACTGTCAACCGTGGGCTTCTCGGGTGCACTTTATGTGCATGAGGTGCATGGTCGTGGGCTACCATGAGGCCGTTATGATGGTAGGGGACCAGCTCTAAGCCGACAAAAGATACTAATAGTCCAAGTGGTGACTGCCAGTAGGGACAAGGAGCTCATGATAGTTTGCTGTGAGCTTGCTGTAAGCACGCTACATGCTCACGTTGTGCAAAGTCGCGACCCACCATTTGCCCACTGTAGTGGTCAGGGACCACAACTTTTCTCTGGAACGGTCCAAGTGGTGACCGATGATGGGAACAGTTCATGGAAGTTTGTTGTGAGCTTGCCGTGACCACCCTACGTGCTCACGTTGTGCAAAGTCCCAGTTCACCGTTTTCGAGCTGCGATGGTCAGGGACACACCGTGTGACCGCCATCGCCATTCCCTTGTCGTGCCATGGTTGGGCTAGGCTGGGCTAGATCTTTTGTGTGAACGGCGAGATGCACCATTCAAGGCCCCATGTGCGGGGGCCGTCATGGCAGAGCCAAAAATCGTCGGCATATTTATCCCCATTAGCGTTGAGGACCACACCGGCAGGTCTATTGGGCTCATGGTAGAACACTGTGAGCCTCTGTGTGCACAGTATGCACAACCAAGGTGGTACGTGCATGGCAACGTTCATACCATACATAACCACCATGTTGCACCAGTGCATTCACACTTTGTCTGTCCCACATGTGCATTCAAAGTATATCTCGCCCTCTCTCTTTTTGTACAGTGCATTAGCATCTGTAGTTTAATTGGCAATAAACTTGACTTTTTGCCTAGGTAAGAAAGGGTTCGCTCACCATTTTTTGTAAAGTGCTCATAAAAATAAAAATTGGAGGGTTGAGAATACTTATCTAGGAAACTTAGATCTGCTCATGCAGAGATTATTTAGTATGCCAGAAAATAGTCCATCTCCCACTTTCGATATAGATGGTAAATCAGATCCCATAGATGACACAAATTTTTAACGCCTTAAATTAGCGCAATGGGCTAGAATGGGAGAAAAATTCATTCACGGACTGTTGTGTCTGTTTAGGCCTCGATCGAAGTCATGTGGAGCCCCTGGTGGTGCTCTGATGCGACTATACGATGTTCATGCATACATCCATGGTAGTGAGTAAGAAATAAATGTAAAGAAAATAAATAGAATGAGACACATAGATTTACGTGGTTCGGCACTGGGCCTACATCATCGAGGGTTTGGAGAGGGAATGGTCTACTATAATATGATTATTTTACAGTCGCTCATGGTCTCTTATCCTCGCTATACAATGGAGATTAAAGCTCTATTTTCTAGTGGAGCACTCGTCTCTGGAGTCCCTCTCATGAGGTTGAAGAAATTAAAGGAGATGTCGAAGTCTCCAACGTTGTCTGATTCCCTCCATTTTATCATTTGTCCATTCTTCCTTTATGTCTCATCACTTTTGTTTTATGTCACATCTCTCATTTTCCCCATGACACCCTATCCTCCCTCAGCTTTTTGTTCCCTCATTCCCACTCTCTTTCCTCCCTCTTGATGAGACCTCCAACCTTGGTCTGGGCCTATATTTTATCCCTTCAAATAGTTAAGTAGATTATTTTATAATAATTAGCTCATACTAGTATATCATTAAATTTAGCTATTTACATTATGTTTATATAACTATACTAGTATATATGATAAATATATAAATAAATGCATATTTTTATAACATATGTACAATATCGAAATTAGATTTGGAGTCGGAAAGCAAAGTCAAAGTTGGATAAGATTGGAGTTGGAGTCAGTTCAATGACATCTCTAACTCCTATTGAAAAGAGGAAAAAAAAAATCTGACTTAAATTTCATTTTATTGTAGTCAAAGCGGAGTCGGAGTGAAGTTAGATTTTGAGTCGAGTTTTTAGATTTTTGTTCAGCTTTAGTTAAGATTCCAATTTAGGAAAATGAGTATATATTATAAGATTAATAAGATTGCCTTCAAGGATTCACACTTTAATATAACAATGATGCAGTATATGCAATAACCAAAATCTTTGGTTTTTACTGTTGTCTGTGTTCTGCTTGCTAGAACGTAAATGAAAAGGAGACCGATGACGGTGATTTAAAGGAGAAGAGGAAAGGGGGATAAGGAGCACGGGCGTGAAGGAGAAGAAGAAAGGGGGAGAAAGAGACGAGAGAAATGGGGGAGAAGGAGATACTTGTGTGTTTAAATAGGAGAATAAAAATGACAGTCTGTATTTTTTTTAACTTAGATTGAGGTATATGGGATATGCAGCTTCCATTTATAATTTTTGTCATCAATTTCTGAATGCTTGTCACTTCTGTGGATGTTGAGTTTTACTATTCATCATTCTACATATCATACTACATACCATACTTATTTTTAATTTTTTAATTTTTTTTAGTTTTATTTTTTTTAAATTAATTGAATTTTTCTACTCATCATCAATATGTCACACATTTAATAAGGAAAAAAATTAAAAATTAAAAAAATTATATAAAATATGTAATGTAAGAATGATAAATAGAATTTCTGATAAATATTTTGTAATTACACGCAATTCATGTGTATATTTTCGTGACATAAGTTTCATAACAATGTGACATAAGTTTCGTAACGATCCTGTCAGATCAACTTTTCACCTACCCATACACCAATCATGAATGCTATTCGCGTTCAAAATAGTTGGTGAGATTCTTTTTCATCTCCAATAAGTGTTTTCACTACGTTCAAGTTCTTTTTTCCAACTTTTTTTTGTCTTAAAAATACAGAAGTTAAAACACTTTATTCAATAACTTTTTCCACTTCTCATCCCACAAATATTTACACTTATTGAATTAAAATAAAATTTAAAGTAAAATAACATTTTTAAAAAATATTAACAAGTAGCCACCATAGAGCCACCATCATGGGAGCTCGAGCTCCCATAGTGGTGGCTTGCCTAAACCATTCGCACCCGATTTTGTAATTGACATTTGTAAATAGTTGAAAAATAGTATGTGTTCAAATGTTTTATTGGATCTTTTTAAAGTAAACAATACATAATTTAGATAAGTTGGATTGTCGTACTCGAAATTAGATTTGAATTTTTTTAAAGTTCTTATTCAAACTCTAAGACTTAAAATAATAATAATAATAAAAAAAAAAGACATGAATTCCACGCCATTTTTAATTCAAAAAGCATAGTCCATTCCGTAATGATGAAGGTCATTTTCTCTGTTGAAGTTAGGAATATTAATGTGGCATCAATAAGAAAAGCAAAGCTGGACCGCCATTTTACCTTCTTTAGCTATACTCTCTGTTTTAGTTAAAGCTATTGTCCACAAAAGAAACTACCAAAAAGAAATATATAGGCCCCACTCCTTTGACATAACCAATGATAACAATCCCTAATATGCCGGCATGCTGTTTTTTTTTTTTTTTTTTTTTTTTGGAAAAAAGATAAATATCATTAAACTCAAAAAGGAATACATTCTTTGTCACTCAAAACAAAAGACATAATCTCACTTGGCCCCTCTTCCATCCAGACTGCTTCAGAAATTAGAAACTTGGCATATTTAGCAGCAGCATGAGCAACATGATTTGCCTCTCTCTTTACAAACCTCACCCTCCAGGTAGTCTGCCTTGCTAGTAGAAACTGAATGTCTTCAATCAACTGTCCCTTCCACGAGCAGTCTACATGTTGTCCATTGATACTATCAATCACCTGCTTAGCATCACCCTCAAAAATAACATTTGATATCCTCAGATCATGGCATAATTCCATGACCCGAATGAGAGCATAACACTCTGCATGAAAAACAGAAGGAACATGTGCCCTTGGAGCAGAAAGCATAATCTCTGCTTCTCCCCTAGAATCTCTCAACACTCCTCCAATTCCCATAGTGTTGTTATTTTTATCAAATGCTGCATCAAAGTTGAACTTATAGCAGTTTGCCCCAGCTGGTTCCCATAATACTCGGACCCTCTCTTGATTCTGCATTCCTGTGTCAGCAACTTGCTGTTTCTGCAACAATCCCACCTGTTTGAATACTTCAAGCTCATCTGTAGCATTTTTGTAAATAATAGATGGACTTTGGAATTTGTTATCAAAGACCCACCTATTCCTTCTTTTCCATAACTGATACAACACTACAGCTATCTGATCCAATTGCTCAGCCTCTAACCTTGTGGACAAATCCCTCCATAGGACAGAGAAGTCCTCATAGGCTATGTGCCATTTCCTCACAGGACTGGTTGCTTCACCCCAAACATCTGTTGCAGCAGGACAAGACCAAAGGAACCGGCATGCTGTTTTAGATTTAGGTAAAACAAATAAATAACATTATACATTTTTTTAGGATAATGTTAAATATAATTTTAGATGATATCAATTTCATGCATTTTTTTTAAAGTAAAGTCTATAATTAAAAAAATATAATTTTTTTTTATGTAGATTTTAGATTTAACTATTTTTTAAAATAAAAAATATATAAGACTTACCTATTTTAAAACTATATATAACATTTATCAGTTCATCATAGTTTTTACTTTTTTATAAAAAGATTGCTTATTATAAGTACACGAGCATTTGTCGCATTACAAAAGCTAAATAATAAGACGGACTGTCCCCTCCAACTCCTCAATCTTATAAACTTTTTTCCCAAGTGTCATTAAAGAAAACAATATACAGCTAATAAAGTCAAAACTATATATTATACATTTATCTTAAAGTTGAGCTGCAAGCATTTGTTCCAGAATCAAACTATATATTATACAATAATGTGGAATTTGAAAAGTCATAAACTCGAGCTGCAACCATATGATGTTATTAAATGATTTTTGTTATATAAATTTTTTTATTTATAATATGAAATTAAGTGATAAATGGTAAATATCACTTCAACTATATTTCAGAAATATTTAATAATTACTTATTCAATGATATTGAAACGTTTTAAATAATAAGATTTATAAATAGATGATATATGTATGACTTAATTGGGAAGAGTCCTCTTTCTTTTTCTTTTTCTAAGAACACCATAAAAGCCAAAAGTGAATTGGATCACATACTTGTAGTACAAGTTCAAATTACTCAAAATTTGAAGATATTTGATGAACTTCTATTATTTTCTTCATAAATTCTTCTTAGGGCCAGTTTGGATTTTAAATTCTTCTCAATTTATCTCATTTAATCATTATAATTTTTTCAAATTTTAATATAAAATATAATAAACAATTCAACTTTTTCAAATCTTAAAATAATAATAATATTAAAAAATAATATTCTAACAATATTTTATTTAACTTTCAACTTTCAACTTTTATATTAATCCAACTCAACTCAATATCCAAACGGAACTTTAGATTCTTTTCTTCCTCTTTTGCCTGTCAAATGAGAACATCTGGCGAGCACAATGGCATATTTTGGCCTTCCACTAAGCCGCAAGGTCATCAAAATATTATAAAATTATAATTTATTCCAAAAGTTTAAACCACTTTAAAAAGTTAGATTTAATTATTTATATTATATTTTTAATACTCTCATTCACGTGTGAGTCAGATTCCTCTTTAATGAGTGATCCCAACACATAGAATATTTAATTTAACAAGATAAAGTGTAGAGTAGGGTTTGAATTTAGAATCTTTCTATGATATTATGGAAAGGACAATGTTAGGGTCCACACCAAATTTACATTCTAAATATGTACAGTAGTGCAAATGTTTTTTTCCCCTTTTCTTTTAAGCATTTTTTAAACATCTTTAATCATTAAAAAAAAATATAAATTCACTAATAGTGACTTTCTTAATTTTAAAAAAAATAAAAACATAAAAAAATTAAAATATATTTGAGAGCTACTAGCATTTTTCTATATAAAATCATCACTTATTTTAAAATTTTAAATTAATAAAAAATTATATATTTAATTATTTGTATTATAATTCAAATCAAATCGCTGGAGGGCGGATAGTTGTTTTACATTTCATTGACCCTACTTGTTTTTTGTTGGGTACAAGGACATGGCTGTACTTGGCTTTGGTTTGCATTTGTTATTATTATTTTTGTTTTATTGTCTTTGTGGTTTAAAATATAAATAAGAAAATCATAAACTTATAACTCTATTTTAAATGGAGTATAGTTAAGAAAAATCAAAATTATTTTAAAAAATATTTTTACAACAATTTTTTTAAAATAATTTATAATAAAATTATCATTTTATCAAAATACTGCTTAAAACATGTTTGTAAAAATAACTTCATGTGCGTAAGGCAGTCATGTTTCTATCATTAGTCCGAACAACGGATATCCTTATATGTAAACTAAATAATCATTATCATGCGGCTGCAAGTCGGCAACATGAATTATGTCTCTCCTTTTCTTTTCTTTTTGACAATAACATGAATTATGTCTTAAACGTCTGCAACATACCCACGATCTGCAGTTTTGAAAGGTATTTAACAAGCGAAGGACAAAGAAATGAACACACTAGAATGCTTTTTGAATATAATTTTCTCGTGGGTTAAAGCAGTTTTTTTTTTTTTTTTGAAATTGTTTTGGGGGCAGGTAGTTCTTTTTGAATTCAATAACTGTTTCTAAGAGGAGTTGAAAGCGAAGTCCAAAAAGATTCCAAATTCCAAACCCACTGAACTGGCCAGAGAAAAAGGAGAGCCGAAGAAGAAGATTAGAACAGGACTGGTACAACCATTCATATTCTCGTGTGTGTTCAACAAGGTTTTCAGTTCTCTCTCTCATCCAGAGGTCTTAGAGAATTTTTCTTTGGGCCTTGCTTTCTCTCCAAGCTGTCAACTTCGCTTTTTTCTTTTTTTACTCTCTTATTGTTCAAGGTTCATTTCTTTTCCTTGTTTTGCACTCTGGGTTTGGTGAATCGCACAGGTCATTGGAGTGTGTCTTTGGTGCTGTAATTTCAATGCGTTTCTGAATCTGATATTGGGCTTCATCTATCATCGTTGTTAAGGCTAATGTGTAGTTTAGTGGGAAATTTTCTTGCTGGCCAGTTTTGTCTTGTGTTGTTTTGTTTTATTTTGGTTTTTTCACGGGGCCGCTCTTCAGGACTCTTTTGTTCTCCCTTTATCTTTGAATTTAGGGCCACTCCTTACTGTGGATTCTTGTATTCTGGTTTGTTGTCTCTGGTATAAAGAAGTTTAAACTCTTGCAATTTTAATTGTTATAGCCTGTAATTGTCGCTGGTTTTCCCGTTATTAATCTGTAAAGGGTGCTTTCGGAGGTTTGGGGGGCAGGGGATGCCTTTTTTTCCCTTATTGTTGGCCGCTGGAGACGAGGAAAAAAAAAAAGTGGATGCTAGTTTTTTAATTTGTTTCGGACGATACTTTTCCATGGAGAATTTCTTTTGTTGTAACGTTGTTTGATGGCATTATAATTTAAGAGCCGTATGTTGTTCTGTTTTTTTTTTTTTTCTTTCCTTCTAAGTTTCTTCATAAACTTTGAATGTGTATGATTCATGCTTTGCTGACATTTTTTCGTGTTTGAACTGTTGTTTAGGAATTTGATATGACTTCAAGACAATTTTGATCAGGATATCCATTTCCAGTGAATTTGAACTCCAAATAGAACCATCAATGGGCGAAAAACCATTCCCTGCATGGTCATGGTCTGTGGAGCAGTGTTTGAAAGAGTTTAATGTGAAATTAGATAAGGGTTTGAGCACTTATGAGGCTGAGAAGCGGCGTGAGAGGCATGGTTGGAATGAGCTAGCCAAAGAGAAGGGGAAGCCGTTATGGCGACTTGTGTTAGAACAATTTGATGACATGCTTGTAAAGATACTACTAGTTGCAGCCTGTATATCATTTATTCTAGCTTACATGCATGGGGGTGAATTTGGACAGTCTGGATTTGAAGCCTATGTGGAGCCGTTTGTGATTGTCTTGATTCTAGTCCTCAATGCAATTGTTGGAGTGTGGCAAGAGACTAATGCTGAGAAGGCACTTGAGGCCCTCAAAGAGATGCAATGTGAATCTGGAAAGGTTTTAAGGGATGGGTACTTTGTGCCCGAATTGCCTGCTAGAGAACTTGTCCCAGGGGATATTGTGGAATTAAGGGTTGGAGACAAAGTCCCTGCTGACATGAGAGTTGCGGCTTTGAAGACCACTACTTTTAGGGTTGAGCAGAGTTCATTAACTGGAGAAGCTGTGCCTGTTTTGAAAGGCACTGATCCTATATTTCTGGATGACTGTGAGTTGCAAGCTAAAGAAAATATGGTCTTTGCAGGCACAACAGTTGTCAATGGGAGCTGTCTCTGTATTGTTGTTAGTACAGGGATGAACACTGAAATTGGGAAGATACAGAAGCAAATACATGAGGCTTCTCAGGAAGAGAGTGACACCCCTTTGAAGAAGAAGCTGGATGAATTTGGGAGCAGGCTTACTACAGCAATTGGGCTTGTTTGCCTCATTGTGTGGGTGATAAACTATAAAAACTTCTTCTCATGGGATATTGTGGATGGATCGCCGGCAAATATTCGATTTTCCTTTGAGAAGTGTACGTACTATTTTAAGATTGCTGTTGCCCTTGCAGTTGCTGCCATCCCAGAAGGCCTTCCTGCTGTTATTACAACTTGTTTAGCTCTTGGTACGAGGAAAATGGCACAAAAGAATGCAATTGTGCGGAAACTTCCAAGTGTAGAAACCTTAGGATGTACGACTGTAATTTGTTCAGATAAAACTGGGACCTTGACGACAAATCAGATGTCTGTGACAGAATTCTTCACTTTGGGAGGGAAAACCACTGCATCTCGAATCTTTCGTGTTGATGGCACTACCTATGATCCAAAGGATGGGGGGATTGTTGACTGGACTTGCTACAATATGGATGCCAATTTGCAAGCCATGGCAGAAATATGTGCTGTTTGCAATGATGCTGGGATCTACTTTGATGGCCGTCTCTATAGAGCTACAGGTTTGCCCACCGAGGCAGCGCTTAAGGTTTTGGTTGAAAAGATGGGAGTTCCAGATGCCAAGGTGAGGAGCAAAATTCGTGAAGCACAACTTGCTGCAAACTATTTGATTGACAGCAGCATTGTGAAATTAGGTAAGCAGAAAAAATAAATTTTTGTTTGTAAGAATGATATAAATGATATGATTACTACTAAATTTTTGATGTCTATTCACTTTTGCTTACAACAGGCTGTTGTGAGTGGTGGATGAAAAGATCAAAACGGGTTGCCACGTTGGAATTCGATCGCATTCGCAAATCAATGAGTGTTATTGTCCGGGAGCCAACTGGGCATAACAGACTTCTTGTTAAGGTGATTGTTTTATTTATTTATCTTCTTCTTCTTCTTCTTTTTAATCTTCACCTAAGAACTATCTCCACATTTTTATCAAATGGATAATGGCTAATATAGGCAGTGTTTAAATTGCTATTTACAACTTTGTTTTGACTCCTCCTTTTGCTGTTGATAAAATGAGAAGAAGATAAGTGATATCTCCAATATTTTCCTTCGAGTCAAATTATTATTTGGAAGGTTGATTTCAGTCAAGAATTGTCCTATTGATCTTGGATCCAAAATCGACTTGAAAATGTAGGTAGTTCGGTGAATTATATTGATTGCACAAACAATAGAAATTTGTAACAACTAATTAGCTTTAGCATAGATAGTGCTATTTAGTATTTTCTCTTGCACGTGTAACATTGCTAAATTGACTGTAGAGAGCAATGTCTGCCGTCACCTTGCAAAGTTGGCACTGTCTCTCAGTGACGCCTGTTTGAATTCTTACTGACTTGAATCGAGTTTAAACAGAGTTCAATTGTGGAATCTTTAAACAATACAGTGATGTTGTCCCCTAATATTTATTATGGTGCTTTATTTAAAAAATTAGGAGTTTGGGTTTTTTTTTTTTTGTAAGTTTCTTGCACACATAAAATCAAGTATTGTCAACCCAGCAAAATTACTTTTAGGGAAAGAATTGGAGAAAGTGGAAGTGCAACTTTAGAAAACTAGTTTGATCATAATTTTTTCTTCCAGTGTAATCTTTGAATACATGAGTGTTCTATATATGCTCCTTCAGACGGCATTTATTTAGTCTGAAATTGCAGGGTGCTGTTGAGAGTTTGTTGGAGCGTACTTCACAAGTTCAACTTGCTGATGGATCCCTTGTTCCAGTGGATGAACCTTGTAGGCAACTGTTGCTTTTGAAACTTCAGGAGATGAGTTCAAAGGGATTGCGATGCTTGGGTTTGGCATACAAGGATGACTTGGGAGAGTTTTCTGACTACCATGCGGAGAGTCATCCTTCCCACAAGAAGTTGCTTGATCCTGCTTGCTACTCCTCAATTGAAAGTGACTTGGTTTTCGTCGGGGTCATTGGTCTAAGAGTGAGTATCTGTCATTGCTTGTGCTATTCACTTAAATCAACAAATTGTTATATTTGTATCATTCAACTAGAAGCATTTAATAACTGAGTCGAACAGGACCCTCCTCGTGATGAAGTTCATAAAGCAATTGAAGATTGTAGAGGAGCTGGGATTAAGGTTATGGTGATAACGGGAGATAATAAGTGCACGGCTGAGGCCATTTGTCGGGAAATCAATTTGTTTTCTAAAAGTGAGGATATTAGAGGGAGAAGTTTAACAGGCAAAGAGTTTATGGCTCTCTCATCTTCACAACAAATTGAAATATTGTCAAAACCTGGAGGGAAGGTTTTCTCACGGGCTGAGCCTAGGCATAAGCAAGAAATTGTAAGGATGCTGAAGGAGATGGGGGAGATTGTTGCAATGACTGGAGATGGTGTAAATGATGCACCTGCACTTAAACTTGCTGACATTGGGATCGCAATGGGAATTACTGGAACTGAGGTAACATAATGAACTCATCCTTAGGGCTTTTTTGAAATTCCTTTTCTGTTGTGGGTTACCTCTCTCTCCCTCCCTTGCTCACGTCCTGCTGCGGGGAGGGGCCACCAAGCCATTTGCGTGTAGCCTAAAGGTTTATTTACCATCCAAGGTTTAGCTGCCGTTAGATTTTCTTTGAACTGAGATGATCCTGTCCTTTAATCATGATAGATACGTTGATTTTCTCTTCAACTTTGGCCTTGTAATATGGATATAAATATTCTTTTAGAATTATGGTCATATGTTAATAATCTTCCATGCTTAACATTACAGGTTGCAAAAGAAGCTTCAGATATGGTTTTGGCTGATGATAATTTTAGTACCATTGTTTCAGCTGTTGCAGAGGGTCGCTCAATTTATAATAACATGAAAGCCTTTATCAGGTACATCTTTTAGTTTGTCACCTTTTCCCTTTTTAATGATGCAGGGAAGCCATTTTAATTTCATCAATTCACAGGTACATGATATCATCAAATGTTGGAGAGGTAATATCCATATTCTTGACAGCTGCATTAGGAATACCAGAATGTATGATACCTGTGCAGCTCCTGTGGGTGAATTTGGTTACTGATGGCCCTCCTGCAACTGCTCTTGGTTTCAACCCTGCTGATGTTGATATAATGCGGAAACCACCCCGCAGAAGTGATGATGCTTTAATAAATTCTTGGGTTCTTCTCCGTTATTTGGTTAGTATTGATTTCTATTCACTTCATTTCACTTCCAACTTCTGTATGGCTGAAGTTATGCTAGTCCTAGCTTGTATGCAATTTTCTGTTATCTAAACAAAGTAGAATTGTCCAAACCACATGGTTGAATATAAGTCAGTGCTTTCAGATTCCATGAAATTTAGGGAAATGATCCCATTTTGTTACCAAGTTATTGTGTTTCCACGCACTGACAACTAATGGAAAATATTGATGGCCTTTTCACTGGTGTAATAGCCTAGTGAGTCTTTTGTCCCCTTATAGCTGGATGATGCCAATAAAGAGTTAGAATCCAATAAAGGTACTTTCTATGTAATAATTAATGCTAATAAGTTATAGTTCCATAAAATATTTCCATCTACCATGTGCTGTCAATGGGAGTCGGGGTTGGTTAGGTGGTAGTGGAGAGGGTGATTGCAATAGCGGTTGAACTGGGTTATATGACATTGCAATTGGAATCACAGTGGTACAAATATAATTCAGTTACAGTTCTATTTTAGAAAATGGAAATTTTGGGTTATTAGACAGCCAAAAATGTACATGCAGAATTGTATTTCATGCATCAAACTCACAAGTATAAAATAGTTATGTACAGACACAGACACAGTCACATTCACCTTGGAAGTCATTTTAATATTGTTCCAAATGGTGCAATATAGGCAAGTATAATTTTCGTACTTTTAAAGTAGCACATTATCTGGGAAGGGTTCCCTGTCCTGTGCGGTGTTTTTCACTGTGGCTGCTCTCTCTCTCTTTCCTGTACATACGTTTTAAAACATCCTGAATTTTCAGGTCATTGAGTGTAATGAAATTTTGAAGAGAGAAAATCATGTCAATGTGAAGCTTTAAAACAAGTGAAAACAAAGAAAATGATCTCCCAGATAGCATATATGGAAGAGAAGTGCGTTTCAGGAGATAACTTTCTGTCATTTACTTCATGACAACCACCAAAACTGAGAAGTTCACTCTACATCTCAATTAACCAATGTTTCTTGTTAATAGTCTAAATTAACTAACATATGCATCCCAAATGGCAGATAATTGGTTCATATGTGGGCATTGCAACTGTTGGCATCTTCATCTTGTGGTACACTCAACCATCTTTTATGGGTATCGATCTTGTCAGCGATGGGCACACACTCGTTGAATTATCTCAGCTTCGCAATTGGGGAGAGTGCCCGACATGGTCAAATTTCACTGCAAGTCCATTCATGGTTTCTGGTGGCCGCATGATCTCTTTTAGGGACCCTTGTGACTATTTTTCCATCGGCAAAGTGAAGGCAATGACACTATCACTTTCTGTCCTTGTGTCGATTGAGATGTTCAATTCCTTGAATGCCGTTTCGGAAGACAACAGCTTGATCAAAATGCCACCTTGGAGGAACCCTTGGCTTTTGGTTGCCATGTCAGTGTCCTTTGGACTTCATTGCCTCATACTCTATGTTCCGTTACTGGCAGACGTGTTTGGTATTGTACCATTGAGTATGAAGGAGTGGATTTTGGTCATCTTGATTTCAGCACCTGTGATTCTTCTTGAAGAGGTTCTTAAATTATTAGGGAGGAACCAAAGATGGATAGGGGCCAAGGAAAAGGCAGAATGATAAAAGTTTCGGATCCATGATTGGTGTGAAAGTAACTTCATTCAGGATAACATTGATTGAAGTAGTAACCATTCAGTGGGATGTCTTAGTTATAATTCTTTCATAAATATATTTATGTTCAAAGGTGTAGTAGTTGATATTGAGAAGGGCACACCAGTCAGGTTTGTTCATTAACATTAGGGGTATAAAAGTTAATGACAGAGAAATTTAAAGGGTTTGCATCCTTTCTTATATCCAGAGGTTTTTACCCACTTCCCTGCAGTTACAAAACAGTATCCTTGAGGCTCTAGTTCTCTAATAAGAAATATTTTCATTCTCAATTTATGCCACTTCAACTATGACGATAGAATGATTGTATAGAGGGCAGGACAGTTTCTATTTCGTGCCGCCTCATTTGCTAACATGTGGGCTGCACCGTTTACCTCTCGCTTCACATGTTCTGCCTTCCATTCTATCCCTCTTAGTAAATCTTTTGCTTCATCTATTCATGTGCTCATATCTGAACCAAATGGAAGCAACACTTTGCAAAGCTTGGACTACTTACCTTGAGTCTCTCCTTCAATGATTCAATCTCAATTTCCCGAAGGCCCAAGTCCATGCTCTATCGTCTTGCAACCAATGCCGAACGCCCCTAATACTCTTCATGAAAAATTCTACTGATCATATTCATTCTCGTTCTTATTTTTATTTTTATTTTTTGAGTAAGTGTATAATATAGGGATGATGAATAAAAGAACTTATTTTTCATCTGTCGGTCTTATTAAAATGATGTGTTGGAAACGTCAAAAAGTATGTTTGCAAATAGATTTTTTTACTAAAAAAAATGTTAGGTTTACAAAGAGATATCAAAGTGAACTTTACAAATTGAGCATATAGTATATTAGATCTATTTTACACTAAAAAAAAACTTTACAATTCAGTGTACAACAAAAAGTCATATCGGTTTGCAAACTTCCTTTTTATGTGATCTTTCTATAAATCAAACAATTCTTCTTCTTTTTTTTTTTTTTCATTCTTTTTTGGTTCTTGTCGAGTGCCATGCCCCAATTAACTTTTACGGTACCCCATCAATGCAGGTTATCAATTTGATTACAAGTCCTCTAACCAGACGCCATGTAAACAATATTTACATAAACCAATGGAAGGCTTGACACGCGCTATTTTTCATTGTCTTTCACCCTCTCTCAATAGCACTTCTTTCCACAGATTTCCTAACGAGTCTTGGGCTTCCACTTTGTTTTTCTAGAAATCTAAGAAAATAACTTGGTCGTCCTGCCTTTTTTCTTTTTTTTTTTGGCATTAGACATAAGCCTTGGAGACATCAAACTTCTGGTGGTTAAATCCATTGATCTAGTCAAGTTGTTTCCATCAAACTATTTGTAAGGGCTCTGCTAAGATACCAACACAAGATCCAGAATTTCACACACAGGAAAAGAACAAGAATAAGAATGAAATCAAGAAATGAAATAAAGGAAACCAAGAATCCACTTTATGGATTATTGAAATAAGATTTTCGAGAAACCTTAAACCTCCATATACTTCCAAGAATGAACCTGAAGCAACTGAACAAATGAATCAGAGTTCACTTCGGTATTTATACAAACAAATGAAAAAGAAACATAAAACGATGCCGTGAAGCCTCCATTACATTTCTTACTTTCTCAACAAAACTCACCTCTTCATTTAAGGATCAAACACCACATTCCACTGCTCCAGTTGGTTAATTCTGTTAACTTCCAATACGCACCATTTCACTAAAGTACTACGCACCGTTTTGCCTTCTCTTTAATTCCTTAACTTCACCTCTTCACCCACACTAACCCAACTACACAACTTCAATCATTCTCAACTTCTTCTCATCCTTACTCCTTACAATCTCTACTCCTTTAAAGACCTTGTCCACAAGGCCCTAACACATTCCATTCTCAAAAGACCTTGCTACCAATGTTTTGAATACCGTTTCGGTAGACGTTTCGATTGAGATATTGAAATGAGATATTTCGGTAATGGTACAGTTTTAGAATAGTTGATATATGAATAAATAATATATATAATATAAATTCTATTCCAAAATAATAGTCTATATATGAATAAATTATATATAAATACATACATACATATATATATATTATAAATAGTCTGATTTGAATTGGAGGTTAAAAAATAAGCTTGCAGTTTGAAGAAATGAAAAAAAGAAAGAAAAAAGTAAAGGCCGAAATATTGGCCAGTACGGGGCCAAAATGGCCGAAATTCTGATCGGTACAAAACTATATCCTTCTCTGCACCAGCTAAGCCATGGAAACGAAATATTTCGGCCGTATTGGCCAGTACGGTATAAAATTCAAAACTTTGCTTGCCACCAAGGTGTGTGTAAAGGTTTTGTAGCTTCCATAATAACTCCCAAGAACTATCCACAAGTGGTGCCCCTTACCACTTAACTAGTATTTCTGTTGCAGCCTAGTTTCCCACCTTCTTCAATCTTCTCTTCAGTAATACCTCAAGCTCAGGTTGAAGTCTTCCTCGTGTATCCACTGGGGGTAACCCTGGCAGTGGAAAAATACATTGACCCAACTTCTTCTTTAGGCATGAGACATTGAAAGCAGGATGTGCTCTTAAGATGTTGTCAAATTGAGCTTATAGGCCATTGATCCAATCCTTTCAATCACCTGGAATGGACCATAAAATCTTGGAGACAACTTCAAACAATTTCGCATAGCAATTGTTTTCTACCTATAAGGCTGAAGCCTTAAGAAAATCCAATCTCCCACCTCAAAAACCCTATCAGTTTTCTTTTTATTAGCAAAGAACTTCATCCTTTTCCGAGCCCTCTATAAGTTCTCGTTTAACAAGGACAACAACTCCTCTTTAGACTTCAATTGCTAATCCATAGCTGTGTTAGCAGTTGTTCCATGTACATATGAAAGCAGCTTAGGAGGCATATACCCATAAAGAGTTTCAAAAGGAGACATGCCAATAGATGTATGGCGAGTGTTGTAACACTACTCATCCATGGTTATCCAAGAACTACACTCCTCCGATTTATCATAGTGTAGCACTTCAAATAACCTTCCACACACTTGTTGAAAACTTCAGTTTGCCCAACTGACTGTGGGTGTTATGTAGAAATAGAATGAAGAGAGGTACCTTGTAACTTAAACAATTCCTTCTAGAATAAGCTTGTGAAAATAGGGTCCCTGTCTGAAACAACTGTCTTGGGCATCCCATGTAACTTGAAAACTTATGAAAATAATACTTAAGCCACAATGCTTGTGGCGAAGGGATTGGACAAAGGGAGAAAATGAGCAAACTTGGTTAGTCTGTCAATAACAGAAAATATTGTAGAAAAACCATTAGATGAAGGCAACCCTTCAACAAAATTCATGGAGATATCCAACCATGGAGAGTGAGGGATTGATAAGAGGTTGTAAAAGCCCTGCTGGATACAAGTTTTCATGCTTGCTGGTTTGACAGGTCACACATTCTTTAACAAGCCTTCTAATGTCACTTCTCATGCCTTCCCAAAAGAAATCCATCTTGGCCCGTTGCATTGTTTTCTTGTACCCCACATGCCCAGCCTGTGGGTTGTTGTGAATATGTTGAAAGACCTTAGCTTGAAAAGAAGAATTAGCAACCAATAATAGTTTGCCTTTCCTCAACAATAGACCTTGTTAGATACTGTAATGTTTAGGGCCTTCCAAGCCTTGTAGAAGCTTAGAAATAATTTCATTGACAGTAGGAGAAAACTGATAACTACTATTCAATTCTTCAATCCATATTGGGGTAGGAAAAGTAATTAAGGCTAGGATAGCAGACTCCTCCCCAGCCTTCCTCGAGAGTCCATCTGCCACTAAATTTTCTTTGCCCTTTTTGTAGTCAATGGTGAAGTCATAGCCTATTAACTTGGATAGCCACTTGCTGAGATTCTATTCCAATCCTTTGCTCGAAGAGATACTTCAAGGCTTGCTAATCTGTTTTAATCTTGAAGGCTTGGCCTAGCAAATAGGGTCTGCACTTACTGACAGTAGATACAAGAGTTAAAAGCTATTTCTCATATGTGGACAATAAGAAAGCCTTACCCTTCAAGGCCTTGCTGTAGAAGGCAATTGGTTGGACTTCTTGCATAAGGATAGCCCCTGAGCCTATACCAGAAGCATCACACTCTATGGTAAACCTTGGAAAAATCAGGTAAGCTCAAGACAGAAGGTTCAATAACTGTCTTCTTTAACTTCATAAAAGCCTGAGTAGTAGTGTTGCTCCAAACAAAAGCACTATTCTTTAACAAATCAGACAATAGTGCTGCTATGGTGCCATAACTTTATAATAACTTCCTATAGTACCCAATGAGACCAAGGAAGCCTCTCAGTGCCTTCAAAGACCCAAGAAGTGGCCATTCAAGCATAGCAGTTATTTTTGAAGTATCAGCACTCACACCCTTGGCAGAAATTACATGGCCCAAGTTATTGATCTCCTCCAATCCAAACTTGCATTTAGACCTCTTTGCATACAAAGTATTCTGCCTCAATACCTCCAAGACCACCTACAAGTGTTTCAAATGATCAGATAATGTGGTACTGTAAATGAGGATGTTGTCAAAGAACACCAAGACAACCCTTCTCAAGAAGGGCTTGAATATGTCATTCACCAGCCCATGAAAAGTTGCAGGGGCATTAGTAAGGCCAAACGGCATTACTAAGAACTCATAGTGGCCCTCATGAGTTTTGAATGTTGTTCTCTCAATGTCTCATTCCCTTACCCTAATATGGTGATAACCTGATCGAAGATCCAGCTTTGAAAAAAACTTGGTACCAAACAACTCATCAAATAACTCAAGCAATGACAGGTATGGGAAACTTGTCTTTGATGGTTTCTTGATTCAAGGCACGACAATCTACACACATTCTCCATGAACCATCAGCCTTTTTAACCAATAAGACAGGTGAAGAAAAAGGGCTTGGGCTAGGCCTCACCACACCTAATTTTAACAAATCCTTCACTATATTCTCTATTTCTATCTTTTAGTAGTATGGATATCAATTTGGGTCTGATTGATATTGGCCCAATGTTCTCCTTTAAAGGAATTTGATGGTCAAAACTCCTTTTAGGAGGTAATCCTACTGGCTCAGCAAAAATGTCAGCAAACTCCTCAACGACTTTAGTAACTTCATCAACCCCACGGTGTAATGTCTGTTGAGAATCATGTGCCACTAACTGTAGGAACCATCCCTGTTGATTCACTAGGGAATATTTCAAGCACCCTTCCCCATTTTTAACATTCAATTCTACATCCTTCAACCCTTGTAGAACCACATCTGATTGCCCCAACCTGAGACTCGGCCATAGTGGAGTAATCCCAATTAATGGGTCCCGAAGTCCTCAACCACTAAACTGCCAGAACTACATCACATCCTCCCAATCTCAATACATGGAAAGGAATTCTAAATTTAGATCCTTGGATCTTAAAAGTCTCCTCACATCTTGCTTGACTCAAAACAGTATCACCATTGGCAACGCTAACTTGCCTGATAGCCCCCTTTTCCACTCTCAACTTAGTTGCGACTAATGGATCTAAGAAGATATGAGTACTCTAAAGTCCACTAGAATCTCTACTGAAGACTCTCCAATTCTTCCCAGCAGCTTCACAGAGTTGTTGTTAATGCATCCAGACAATGCATGAATGGATATTTCCATACTTTCCTCTTCACTCTCAACCTTCTCTCCCACTGCATTCTTATCCTCATTTCCCTCTTGTACTATAGAATCTTCATAGAATTTTTCCTCCCCATGCAGCATATACACCTTAGGTTTCTTACACAAATTCCACTTTTCATAACAGTGGTATCACAACTCTTTCCTTCTCCTCTCATCCATTTGAGTATAAAAAACTTTCTTGACTAGAGGAACTGGTTTATGAAATCTGTTCACTTTTGATACTAAATCAAACTGAATTTTATCATAAGTATTTTCCACACTCTTTACTTACTTCTTGGTAGCCAACACATACTCCTCTTGAATTTTTACTAATCCAAAGGTTGCATTGAGATTATTGGGATTGAGCATTCGGACTAGCAACCGAATCTCATCCCTCAAACCACTCAAGAAACAACTCAATTTATGCCTTTCTGACAAGCCCTTAAGCCTACTAGATAAAGCTTCGAATTGAGCCTTATAGCTAGTAACAGAAGCGGTTTGTTTGAGGCATGTCAAGGCCTCTATAGGGTCATTATAGAATGTGGGGCCAAATTTGACTTGCAAAGCCTTGATTAATGTATCCCACCCATTAAAGGCTCCACCATATAAGGTATCTTGGTACCAAACCAAGGCCTCACCCTTCATATGATATACTGACATTAAAAGCCTTTGATTCAAAGGAGTTTGATGAAAAAAAAAAAATTGAGTGGCTTTAAAAACCCAACCCGCAGGATCATTTCCATTAAAGTGTAGAAAATCAAGCCTCACCCCATGAGGCAAAACTGATCTTTCTTTAGGAACCCACTACCGTTACCATGAATAATATCAAGAGGAGGTACAACTTGTCTACTTCAACCAAAGACTTAAGCATATTAGAAACTTGTTCTAACCTATCTACAATATTGTGAATTGCATCATAATGGTCATCCAATTGTTGTTGAACAGCTTTCTATTGCTTCTGCAACCCATCCAACTGTGATTTCAGAGCTCTAGGCATTCCTTCTACCATGAGAGGATCGGCCTCTCTAATATCAGTTGTAAGATATCTGCTCAAATACCAACACAAGATCCATAATTCCACATGAAATCAAGAAATGAAAAAAAGGAAACCAAGAATCCACTTTATTGATTCTTGAAAGAAGGTTTTCGAGAAACCTTAAACCTCCATATACTTCCAAGAATTAACATTAAGTAATTGAACAAATGAATCAGAGTTCACTATGGTATTTATACAAACAAATAAAAAAGAAACATAAAATGACACCGTAAAGCCTCCATTGCATTTCTTCATTTCTCAGCAAAACACATTGCTTCAAGTAAGGATCAAAAGCCTCATTCCACTGATCCTTTAGTTAATTTCGTTAACTTTCACTATGCACTATTTTGCCTTCTCTTTAAATCCTCAACTTGGCCTCTTCACCCACATGAACCCAAATACACAGCCAAATTCTCTTCCATTCCTTGGCATGAGAATAACGATGCTCCAGGTGCACCACCCTACTGCCTGTTTGGGATAAAAAACTGCACAAATTCCCGACGATGTGATGAATGCCATGGGTAGAAAGGAACTCCCTCCTTGTAAGATCTAGGTATTCATCACCAGTGGGTTCTAAAACCTATCGACACTCCACACAGCAAGCCATGAGTATCCTCCACATGTTGGGTATGAGTTGGGAAGGGGCCAAGCATAGGAAATCAAGCACGTCCCTAAGTGGTCAAAAAAATGGCAAATGAAAACCCATCAAGAACATGATGGAGTCCAACACTATTTGGGTGCAAGACAAGCAGAATCAACCGTCCCATGACGCAGCTTAGTTGGACTAAACATCATGGAGTAGGAACCCCATTATGAGTTCTTGCAAGATCCAGGTCATAGCGCGTCATCGTCGCTGACCTCTAGGCTCCCTCAAAGACCCCTAAATAGGGGAAGAAGATTGTGAGTACGAGAAGATCTAGCATCACCAGTGACGAACTTAGAAGCTTTGCATGAAGCCATTTGAGGAAGGAGATGTGAAGAGAGGGAAATCGCAATGGGCAAAAGACAACAATAGAGTTGGAAAAAACTAAGGACAATAGAGTTGGGTATGCAAGAAACCTCAGGGGGTTGTCTAAATGGAGAAATGCACCAGAGGAAGGAACTGGAAAGGATACAAAGAGTGAATAACACATGCCTTTGACACCTGCATACGTGTGAGAACGGCATGGGTAACGAAGTGCCTAAAACAGAAGAAGTCCCATCACTCCTTCATGATGAGACTCGTGGGGTAACTGGAAGGGCCATCCTCTCGTAATGGGCTCTCATCCATATGACTATAAGGCCCAGAGGGTCTAATATAGATAACCCACATGTTAAGGACCATCCAACCGCACGATGAGATAAGGAAAAACCCTCAAACTGTTCGATATATGTCTGGTGAACAATTCGACTGCACAACTAGAACAAGGAAGTTTAAATGTTTCCCTTTGGGGTCTATGCTGGGAGCGAGAGAAATAGGTTAAAGAAAGGATTCAAACAATAGTTAAGCGAGCTTAGGCTTATCTTTTTCCACTCTATAAATAACAGAGGTGGATCTCAACCAAGCTATGTGAAAAATTGGATTTAGAAGAACCTTCTTTTATTACTTCAATCATCTAACTTAGGCATCGGAAACGTTTAATATCCTTCAGGCCTTATTTGGATTTCTAAGTGCAGGTGAGGGGAAGTGTCCTCAGGCGCACAACACATACGAAACAGAAGTAATATGAGAGTTAGTCTCCATTTATATTTGATTAAATTTGAAAGAGTGGACAACCTTCTATTTATGACCATGCCTCCATGTATGCATGGAGAAGTTCCACAAATTTAACATCATCGGATGTAATTCCTTTCTCTTTGTATTCATGGTAGTAAACTTAATTTGTTAATCTTAAAATCCTTCTCCTCTATGCCACGCCATTAATTATTTTGTTCATTTAAATTAAAATAAGATAAATTGTAAGATCAGTAAAACTTGAAAGGTCATAATATAACTCTTCATTTTCTTGCCAATCGTACACATCCTTTACTTCATTATCTGTCTATTGTACTTCTTATCCTGTTTATTATTATTTCCACTCTTTATTATTACTTCAGTATCTGTCTCTTGCACTTCTCGTCAATAACCGTTTTATTCATTATTATTGATACAATTTATTACAACTTCATTACTCGTCTCTTGTACTTCCCGTTAGTTACTGATTTATTCATTATCATAATTTTGCCTTCATACGTATTTCATTATAAGTAGTAATTGAAGAAGCTCATGTATAAAAAAATTCAAACAATCAAGTTATAATCAACAAAATTAAAAATTGAATAAATTAAAAACTTCATGCCACAAGATGCAAAAGTTGTTAGGTGTGTCAAAATATAGCTCTCTATAACCGATCTATGATAGGTCTGCGAGGTGTGATGTCAATTGACATAAGAGAGTTTGAGTGTGTCTTCCTCCTTTTTTTTTTTTTTTTTTTTTTGAGAAAAAAAACATTTTTCATTCATCACTAGATTCATTACATTTTTTTTTATCAAATACAATCATCCAGTGTATAGAAGAAGGACTCTCCTCTATCCAGCCTATCTCTTCCTCATTTTGAATTGCTATACATCTCTGAATCCCAGCCTAGTCCATGTTTCTATTTCCTTCCACAGTGCATAACTCTCTACAATAAAAGGGGATGTAAAATAATAAATTGGAACAACCATAGAGGCCATAACATCACCATTTCTATCTTTGACTATAATTCCAGCTCCCATCTTTTGTCTCTTGGCATCATAAGCAGCATCAGAGTTGGCTTTAAATCTGCTGCCATAAGGTTTTCTCCACCTTTGGATCCTTTTGTTTTCTTCTCTACTCTGTCCACCTGCCACTCCTCTTCTTATCTCATGGAAATATTGTGATATCCCGTTTTTACGTGTATTTTCACTGAAAGAGTATTTTAATTTAATTAATATATTAGTTCTTTTATTTTAATTTATTTTATTTTAATTGGATTTATTTTAGTTTGATGTGGTGTTTATATTATTTTAGTCATTTTATAGTTTTTAAAATTGTTTTCGTCGGATCGGTTTTTGGACTCCGGAGGTGAGGATTGGATCTCATTTCTTTTTCCCATCTTTTCTTTTTCTTTCCTCTTTTTCTTTTTCTCTTTTCCTTTTCTTTTTCTTTTCCTTCTTTTCCTTTTTTTTTTCCTTCTTCTTCCATTCTTCTCTCCCGTGTGCGACATGCTCTCTCTCTCTCTCCTCACTGTTGCCAACCAGCTTCTCAACCCAGCACCGCCGCTTGCCGGCTACGTGACTGACACCACCCACCCAGAAACCTTCCCCTCCGGCCGACGCACCTCCCCACCAAAGTTCACCTCCATCCGAGCCGCCGTTTGCTGCCGAGAGCCCCTCCAAGCCGCACTGTTTTTGTGCATTTTCGCTGCTGTCGTTCCACCTCCGGCCACCATCTCTTCACCACTTCATCACCTACTTCTTGCCATCCTAAACCACCTATTTCCGACCCCAATCCATTGCCGGAGCAGCTCCCACGAGCTCAACTCCGTTTTGCTATTTTTTTCACTTCCACCGCCATTGTCACCGCCATCCACGGCCAAATCTCACTTCCATTAGCTTCATAAACATCTCTAGATCATTCTCTATCAATTTCAAGTCTTGGTTTGTCTCCGTTCGAAAGTGGGTATTTTACAACCCACGGCCACAATGTATTTTACACTATTACGTTGCTTTTTCTCCGCCATTTGCAACGTCGTGATCCTTCAAAAATTATCATATAGCGCTGTAAGTATTTTTCAAACTCTATTTTAGATTTAAATATATTATTAATTTTACAATAAATTCATTGACTGGTTGGTTAATTTCGGACTGAGTCCGAGGAGTCGGGGGTCGGATGGATTGAGGACGAAGTTGTTTGTTATTGTTGATCTTGTTATTTATTGGATGGATTGTGTCTTGAGGTGTGCATTGCATGGTGCATTCATGTGCATTTATTAAAATGAGAAAAAACTGGTTTTATTTCTGTAAATGGATTTTCGGGTGTGTGTGTATCACGACCCCAAGCCGGGATGAGGTATTATCTCGGTGGAGCTCCTCTGGTCACTCAGGAGTGGATAATACTGAGTGACATCCCCTGGATTGTTGCTGGGCGACGACCGGATCGCACAATACGGTAACGTTGTCATGTCGATTCTGTGGTTCCTAGGCTGGCAGGGACTAGAGGATAGCCTGGTCCAGGTACGCGCTGAGCGCGAGACTGGGCATCACTCGTTTAGGTGTCACATGTGTAGTCGTTACCTGCGGTGTGGCACAGGAGCCAGAGTGTGCAGATGATCCCTAGGGAAAATCATGGTGCATGCAATAAATTGGAACGAGTCTTGGATATTGGATACGGGCCATTTTCTGGAAAAATGGCGAGGTTATGTTTGAGGTTTTGTGATCCATTTTCTGGAAAAATTGTGGTTTTCTTGATTTGGGCCATTATCTGGGATAATGGCGAGGATTTATTTAAAGGATATGTTTTGGGCCAAAATGAGATTTTTGGCGTGTGTGGGAAAAATGTGGATTTATGGGATATGTGCATTTAGCATTCTTTCATGCATATTGTTGAGTTTAATATGTTTTTATCTTGTGGCGTTTGGATCTTTACTTACCTGCGGCACCATTTTGGTACCGTAGATTTTGATGCAGATGTCGAGGAGGAGGAGGAGGCTGAGCCCGAGGAGGCGGCTCCGCCAGAGTTTTGATTTAGAGTTTTATGTCTTGTAGTTTAGTTTGAAACGATATTTGAGACTTGTAATATTTTATTATGTATGTTTTAATCGGGTTTGTATTAAATAAAGAAAAATTCTAGTACTTAGTTATAAGACTTTTATTATCCGCTGCGTATTTTTATTTGCACACTTGTTGCATGTACACACACTTGGCACTTGGCGATAGGTGGTGACCTGTGTTGTCATCATCCCGACGTCTCGATTTCCACGTGTCCGTACGTGGGATTTGGGGGCGTCACAAATATTCCAAATTGTTTTTCACCATCTGCACTAACTTACCAGGAGCTACAAAGATGTTTTCATAGATGAACCTATTTCTTCTCAGCCAAATCCTTCTCATTATCATAAAAGTTTCTTCCACTTTTATCTTTGGAAGTCTTATGTATAGTTTTCTCCATAGCTGCATAAAATCATCTTCATTTGACTTCTATTTACTAACAGGACTAGCCCTTTCTGCCCAAACATCAACTATTATAGGACAGTTCCATATCATGTGAATCATAGTCTCCTCCTCTTGTTGGCATATTGGATGGTTTGATATTTCTATTATTTTCCTCTTTTTTACATTCTCTTTTGTTGGTAATATGTCATTAACAACTTTCCACAATAAAAGTTTACATGCTTTTGGAACATCAAGACTTCATATCTTCTTCCATTGTTCAACCCCTTCACCAAAATAAGTTGTCTCTCCCTCCATATTTTTTTTCAGTTGTTGATCCACATGGTATGTGCTCCTTATTGTAAACCTTCCATCCTCGGTACATCTCCATATTTGTTTATCATCACTTCCAAATATGCTAATTGGGATAGAACAGATCTGTTGTGCCTCTTCGTCATTGGAAATTTCTTTTACTAAATCTTATTTCCACCTCCTTGTCTTTGCATCAATTAACTCACACACTTTTGCATATGCTTCAAGGACTCTAATTGGTAATTGAACCCTATATGAAGGAGTAGGCATCCATTTCTGTCCCCAAATTTCGATAGTTTGTCCATTCCCCACCCTCCATACTAAACCTTTCTTCAGTAGTTCCATTACAGACCAAATGCTCCTCCATATTAGTGAGGGTGAGTTACCAAGTTTTGCATTCCAAAAAAGCCCATCTTTGAAATATCTTTCTTTGTAGATCCTTGCTGCTAAAGACTGTGGCTCCTTAAGAAGTCTCCACCATTGTTTTGCCAATAAAGCTTTGTTAAAGCTTTCAATGTCTCTAAATCTCATTCATTCTTTTATCTTTGTAATTCCCATCTTGACCCAGCTTCTCCACTGAACACCACTTTCTTTCTAATTTTTACACCACCAGAACTTGGCTATCATCGCCTCAATCTCTTTACACAGCTTCTTTGATAGTTTAAACACACTGATCGAGTATGTGGGAATGGCTTGTAACATAGCCTTTATCAAAATTTCCTTTCCAGCCATTAACAGAAAATTGTTCTTCCAATTCTATATTTTCCTCCAAACCCTCTCTTTTATGCATTTGAATGCGTTGTACTTCGATTTTCCTACTACCATTGGAAGACCCAAATATCTCTTATAACAGTCACATGCTACTAGCCCAGCTTCATTGTAGATTTGATTCCTCATATCCCCACTAGTATTTGTATTGAAGAAAAAGGAAGTCTTCTACTTGTTTAGGGTCTGACTTGAGTCACTCTCATACTCACCAAGAATAGCATAAATCTTCTTCCATTCTTCTATTTCTGCTATGCAAAAAATAACACAATCGTTAGCAAATAAAAGGTGATTGATCCTTGTACTCCTCTTAGCCGCAACAAACCCTTTTATATCACCAGGCTGTTATGCTTTTACAAGTAATTGACTCAATCCTTTAGCACATATTAGGAACAAATAAGGGGACAGTGGATCTCATTGCCTCAACCCTCTTGATGGTTTTATTTTGTTTCCTTCTCTTCAATTTAACAATACTGAATAACTCACAAACGACACTCACTTCATTACCAGACCAATTAACATCTCCCCAAAACCCAGCCTTCTCAACATGACTTCTAAATAAGACCACTCTACACGATCATAAGCCTTGAGCGTATCTTCCTAAACAATAGTTTTAAGTGAATTGACTGCTCATAGTCCATCAACAAAAATTAAAATTAGAGGTCATGAGTTCGAGTTGTGGGAACTTCATCCCAAGGAAAAGATTGTGGTTGTATTTACAATACTACTCTCTATGACCAACATAAAAACAGACTTGCAAGATGTGCCAAAGTGACTGTGAAAACCTAAGGATGCCTGATTTGGTTTCACAAATCGTTGAAATAATTTCATTTCAACATCTAAATACCATTCAAACACAAACATTTTTTAATTTCAAATTTTTAAAATTTCAAAATATTCATTTAATCATTACCTATTCATTACAATTTTTCCAAACTTCCAAACAAAACACAACAGACAATTTAACTTTTTCAAGTCCCAAAACAAGAGTAATATTAAAAAAATATATATTATAACTATCTTTTAACTTTATAATTTTTTTTTATTCAATTTTTTCTCTCTCATTTCTCAAAACCCCATAAAAATTTTAATTCAAACTATTTTACTACTATTCACAAATTATCTCACTACTATTTATAGATTTCTTATCTCATTTGTATAACCAAACGAGACCTTAAAACCGCATTTATGCTACGCTATCAATTTTTAGCACCGGTAATCAATTAGGGCAATAGGGACAAGCAAAGAGACTGCATACCCGCATTGAACATAAGAAAAGTTTTACTCATCATCCCAAACACTACACATTACACATATTTAAATTTTTTTTCCTTTTTTCTCATAACAAGTATATGGTGTATGAATGATTAGTAGAACAGTCCAATTAGTTTAGCAAGAATAAAATAAAATAAAAATTAAATAAAATATATTTTTTTAAATATATAAAGTGTGTAATTTGAAATGAAGAGTAGCATCCCTCGTCTCTATTAAAGCTTGTGTGTTTTGGTGTGCATCTTAATCTCCGCTCCCTACAGCTATCACTCCTGGAGCAATAATTATTCTCTTAAACTTGATGTGTGGAAATCATTAGGCAACTCTAATAGTGATTTTGATGCATTGGACATGAACTGTTTGAGTTACATCTAATTACCTCCATTTAACACCAAGATTGGACTAAAATCTCTAAATTCTAAGTATATTTTGAGACATTAATTCTAATGTTAATCGAGAAAATATGATTGCACGACCTATGCTCTAGTCTTTTTGAATCTTGGATCCCACAGTAGGACTGTTCACCAAACCCTACCAACCTGGGAATTTTACTTCCATGACCCGAAATTATTTCGGGCAGGAAGAAATATTTCCGAACAAAAAAGTCCGGCCAAATTTCCTACTCGAAGATTGTTCCAAATTCGAAAACGATTTTCCCAACCTGACCTTTTTGTTTTTTTAATTTATATATATTTATTTTAATCAAAGTTTAAAGATGTCCTTAAACACAAACTTCGAGTAATTCGCATAGACAATCGGCTGTCAGGTTGGCTTCATAACTACCAAAATATAAGCAAAAAATTTTCGAATTTCAACCCGTTTCTTATTGGGTAGGTTATTTTCGAGTCCGGTCGGGGCAGCCAAGTAGCCTCCACTGATTACTCCACAATTGAACAATATTAAAAAAAAATGACTACGCTTTACCATCCACTGAAATTCACCATCTCATTCCAACTTGCTAGAGTTTGTCAAGATGGATGAAAGTAGAGCATATCACTAACTCTCTAAGACTATTTATTACCTAATATGCTAATTAATTTCACCGACTTTTTAGCCACAATTTTTCTTATGCAGTGAAAATGTACAGGGTATTACTAGCAATAATCAGGGACAGTAACGATTTACAAGAAAGCAAATCCCTACAAAAATACATTTTTACTAATTATGCTCTATCAATATATCTCATATGACAACACAAAATCAAGGCAGCAAAACCTATCATTCTTAGCAAAAGATATTCACAGATTAGATTAAACATTAAACGCTACCTTCACTTTGTATAGATCCTTCCACAAGTGGTCAGTACAGTTTGTACAACACTGTTTACTTCGTAATTGCATTATATAAATCAATAAAGCTCTCAAAAGACTCAGTATTCTGGGATTGTGTGAAGAATTCCCAAAATCAAATCTGAAATAGAGTCTCCCTCCTATGGCCTCTTACCCTCGAATGTAGGTAATTTTGTCACTCTACGCTTCAAACAAGACAACTATCCTCTCTGTGGAGGGAACAAATTTTGGCCTTCCTAAAAGCCAAGACCTTGTTGGACACCTCACAAGTGAGAGTTTACCACCACCACAATACAAGCTATCATCTGGTGCGGTGGCCTCCATTGTCAAAAAGGAACTCAGTGAAGCATTCATCCAATGGCGTATGTGGGATTGACCGTTGTGGGGGGATAATTGGTACACTATCTAAGGAGGCTATCAAAGAACCATATGCTTAGGACTCCCAAGAGAGGGAGTTCAAAGTCAAACCCAACATCTTACTTACCTACATAAGGAGACAACTACTCCATTCTTCGGTCATCTCCACCATTTTAAGGTACTGTGATAGTATATTGGACAGTCTTAGAGCCAGATAAGAGCTCTTCACCAAGATGGTGCACAAGCCTCCGATGCCTTCATACACTGAGCTCATTCCCCTACTCCCAAGGTTTTGAGAACCCTCATGTCTTTGAGCTTGACTGTTTATTCAATAAACTTTTTAAGAAGCATTCTCCATTAATATTCTGTTAAGATCACAAATCCCACTATCAAGATCATCAACCATCTCGACAAAGAAAAGACCCCAAGAATCATCACCAACTACTTCATTTGACAAGGCCATTGAAAGAACCTTTATGACTTCTTCTTCCATTCCCAAGTCATAAAGCCCCTGAATCAATACAGAGTACGTCAACTTGTCCGGCAGACATTCCTTTTCCAGCAGCTCCTCCAGAATGCTAATCCCCTCCTTTGCATTTCTAACCTTACAAAACCCCTTAATCAGCATGTTATATGTAAAGGCATTAGGAGTACATCCCTTTTCCACCATGTCATCCCACAACCTCGCTGCCTCACACAACTCCCCTCTCTCGCACATCCCCTCAATAAGCATATTGTAAGTCAAAACACTTGGCATAGAACCCTTCTCAAACTCATTAAATAACTTCCTAGCTTCCCATATTTTTCCTTGCTTACAAAGCCAATGTATAAGTGTACTTGATATAGCATTATCTGGAGTAGCATTCTTCTTCAAAAGCCTCTTCCACAACTCACAAGCATCCCCAACCTTGCCTTCTGCACACAACACATCAATCACCTTGCAACAGAGCGCTGAGCTTGGTATATACTTCTTATCAAGCATATCATCAAGCAAGTTGCGTGCTTCACCCGACCTCTTCTCCTTACAATAAGCCTCAATCATGACCCCATAAGTAACCTCATTTGCCTCAACCTCATTCTCCTCCATCTCATCCATCACCTTAATTGCATCAACTAACCTCCCTAGCTTACAAAACCCATCCATCAGAACAGTATATGTTGTCGCATCAGGTACCCACCCTCTATCCAAAACCTCACCAAAAACCTTCCTCGCACTAACCATATCGCCCCGCGCAACATACCCACCTAAAATCGTAGTGTAAGAAACCAAATTAGGTACCATTCCCATAGCAGGCATTTCATCGAGAACCTTGACTGCACCCTCAACATCATTCTTCTTACACATGGCTTTGAGCAAAATGTTACACGTGAAAACATTGGGCACGACGCCAAATCTCGCTTTACTGTTCTTGAACAATACATGCACCAAAGTGTACCTCTTGTTCTGAACCAAAGCGTTTAACAGTGTGTTCAACGATCTCACCGACCGCTGGACACCAAACGTTTCGATGCGCAGGAAGGTTTTTAACGCGGAATCAGGTCGACCCGCGAGGCCGTAACTTCGAATCACGTCGATGAAAAGGTTTTCACCGCATTTGATTTGAGAACGACGCAGGTCCGAGAGCAATGACTCGACGGGTGCGAATTCGCGGGCGCGGGAGAGGCGTCGGATAATGGCATGATACGTGTCGTAATTTTGGGAAAAACCGGGGTGGAATTTGGAGGCATGGTGGAAAATCTGGAGAGCAAGGTCGAGATTTTGCTGCCGGGTAACCATTGAGACGAGGCGCTTGGGGTAGAGCCGCTGGGGCCAGGGTTTGATCGGGGGTGTGACGGTGTAGGATTGGAGGAGGGTCTGGTCGGGATCGACGGTGGAGAATGGACGGAAACGCGAGACAATGTCGCGGGTCGAGAGACGGCGGTGGTGAGACTGGCTTAGGCGCAACATGGTGGAGACGAAGAGGTCCGCTCTTTCGGACGGACGAATTTCGAGTCTCGATCTCGAGTAGAGTAGACAGCGTACCGCCGCTGCCATATTCAAATTTCAAATGCGGTGTTCATATTCTTCTGTACAAGTAGACGGTAGAAGAAACATCTTTTACCCAAAGCCCGACTCACTTGCAAACGTCAAAAGTTCCATGACTGTTCACCCTATGCGGCTACGACCATATACGCATAAAGATGTGTAGATGCAGTTTGGATTAGCCATGCCAGGTTATATCCCAAACCGATACATCAGCTGCCCATTTTTATAAGCTTTTTTTAAAAAAAATGCTTTAAAGGCTCTTTTACCTAAAAGCTTTTCAAGGAAAAAATAATAAAGATAATTAAAAAAAAAAAAAAAAACTTAAAAGGCTCTCTTAACTAAAGGTGCGTGCATGCTGCATGGACTCTTAGGCCTCGTTTGTTTTTAGAGATGAGATGAGATGAGATAAGATATTTTGAGATATGTTGAGATTAGATGAAATAAGATGAGATTAGATAAAATATGTATTTGTTTTTAGAGATTAGATGAGATTAGTTTGAAAGGAGGATAGTTAGTAATATGATGGGACCCACAAGTACTTGTAGTACTTTTTACCAAAGTTTTGAAATCCGTTTCGAAGACCATTCCGGTTGAGGCACTGAAACGGAATATTTCGGTACCGGTACGTTTCAATGTACTGTTTCGGGATTAATTATATATTATATATAAATATTTATATGTATATATAAACTAACAATTAATAAAATAAATACATATATATGTAAGTGTGTGATATGTATATGTGTATATATATATAGAAGAATTAAAGATTTATAAAATGAATATATATTGAAAAAAATCACAAACTTGAGTTAAGACACAAAAATAAAGGAAAAAAATTAAAGAATAGACAGATTATTAAAAGTAACAATACTTCTAGTGCACGGAAATGGGTATTTGAATTCTAAAAGTACAATTTTATTCATTATTTTTCAACTTATTTAAAAGAGAGCTTTTTTTTTTTTTTTTGGGACCGGAATTACTATTCTGGTCGGAATACCGGAATTCCGGCCGGAATTGACCGGAACGGCCGGAATTTGACCCGGAACGGAATAGATATCTATCCCATTCTGGCCACTGTTCCGGCACGAAAAATTTTGACTGGAACGGAACGATTTTTAAAACATTGCTTTTTATACCTATTTTATTTGTTTATTTATTTATCAATGGTGCACCCTTTTTTTTTTTTGCTACTTTGTTTTTTTTATTCTAACCATTTGGTCAAAACTTTCTTTGTTTTTTTCGTTGCTTCCTTTATTTATTTATTTACTAATAGTGTAATTTTTTTTTGGCTCCTTCCTTTAAAAAAAAATGTCAATTTTTATTTATTTTTTTGCTGCTTCCTTTCTTTTTTTTTAACCATTTGGTCAATTTTTTTTATTTCTACTTCATTTGTTTATTTATAAGCCACTGGTGCAAGTTTTGTTTTGTTTTTTTTTTAAAAACCATTTGGTCAATTTTTTTCTTTTTTGTTTTTTTTTGTTGCTTTATTTGTTTATTTATTTACCAATTGTGGGAATTTTTTTTTTCCATTGCTTCAATTTTTTTTTTTTAACTGAGAGAAACCATTTGGTCAGTTTTTTTTTGCTTTTTTTTTACTGCTTCCTTTGTTTATTTATTTACTAATGGTGTAATTTTTTATTTTTTTTCTTCTTCATTTATTTATTTACCTTATGTGTAAAAAAATTCTTTTAATCAAATATTTTGCTAGCCATTATTAATATTTGTTAAAAAAAAAACACAACCTCATTTATGTTATATATATTCCTTAAATATGAACTAAAAATACATAAATAAATTTCCATATAAATCCAAAATTTTAGCTCATCTACCATTTCTAGTTAAATAAGTAATCAAATAGTTTCAAGATGAAATATTGAGCAATCCACAGAGCATTCATAATGTTGGTATCGGGGTCATCATAAAATACATCAATTGTCCAAAATAACGAAGTACACAAACTCGGTGAAAAATACATATATTAAATACACCATCCCAATTGAAATAATACCATCAATTTCCATCCCTAGCTTCCCACATAGAAATGGCAATCTCATCTCTAATTGCCGCCATAGCGTGGCTTGCTTCAGTCGTCATGTCTATATTATGAGATGAGGATGTCCAGTCACCATCCTCAAGCTCAATAGGTGGTAGCTGAAACCTACTAGAAGTTTCAAATATCCAGTCATCGGGGTTCACCGTTCTAATAAAGTTGTGCAACGCACAACACGCTGTTATAATTAGTCCCTGCCGCCCAACAGAATATCCATGCATTACCTCAAAAATTTTGAAACGTTCTTTTATGACACCAAAAGTTTGTTCTATAATATTACGGATCGTTGAGTGACGGTAATTGAAATAATCTTTATACCCTTGAAATTTTCTTTGGTTGTGCCGATCACTCATATGATATTGTTCTCTTGGATAAGGGGGCAGCAATCCCGTAGTGCATGGGTAAGCTGAATCCACAAGATTATTTACCTAATATTTTCATTTAAATTCAAAGTACATAGTTTAATTAATATGAGTGAAAACAATTCAGGTGGAACTTTATAATATTTGAAAAAGTTAAAAAAATGGAAAAAAGAAAAAAAGATGCTTACCCTCAGGTGGCCATGGAAAACGGGCTTGTGAATCACTTGCTGCATGGTGTAAGACACGGGCATCATGGGCTGAGCCTTCCCATCCAGTGTATATAAATATAAACTTCATAATATCGAAATCAACTATGGCCAACACATTCTAGGAGACTCGCCCCGATCTATTGCGATATGCCTCACGCAACTCAGCTGGGACGACAGCCTTCATCATTGTACCATCCATCGCACCAATGCAACCCTATCAAGTAAAAAATAAATCTGTTAATAATAAACTACCCCTTAGATGCCTGACACAAACATATTGTGTGCTAATAGGAAGTTTGAACACTATGCCTTACCTTAAACCACGGATAATTGCGACGGTTGGTAGAAATATAAGGGTGCACACTGTCCCTATGTGTTGGCACAATCAAGTGTCTCCCAACCTCACATAATGCTTTGATCACCCGCCTAACGTATTTATTAATTGTTTCTATGGAATGTTGAAACTTGTCCCCAACAACTCGATGGACACTTCCTTGGCCCACAAGTAGGCAAAACATACCCACAGCTTCCTCCACCGTCACTTCTCTTCTAGAATCATGTAACAAGTTATGGTTACGTAACGCTTCGCATAAGGCGCGGAATGTGCGTACCGCTAACCGAAACATATCCTTGCAGTTTTTTGGATGTCCATTTAAGATTCCTATAATATATTGATGCCCGCGGAGGCCTATATTATGTTGTGGCCTTGGGTGATTCCTTCTTCGTCGGCTTCTCAGTATCCTAGTTACATTTAGGATATCTCTTACCTCCAAGAGATTATCACTATTATCACTATCACTCCCTTCAGTTTGCCCATTGTTATCATTCATTCTCTACTTCTAGATAATGAATTGTACTAATAAATCAAGAATACCAAACACAAGAAGAGTGGCTAATGATCACTTCTCAGGAAAGAAAATAGAGAGTCATTAATCTTGAACAGCTTGGTCTCATTTACCATCCCATTTCAACCACAATATTATGCTCTGCATCTCAACCCAAAGAAAATTTTAAATACTTATCTAACATGATAAATAAAACAATTTATGTTGTTGAAGACCATATAAATGCAGAAAATTCACACGATAGTATAAAAAATACCGGATGTAAGATTCTTACCTTATTTTTTGATGGAACTACCTTTGATAGAACTTCACAGGAATTGATGCCCTCTGGATCACATTCAAGATCTACAACTACCCATGGGCAAATAATTAGAAAAGTCAAATTACAATTTTGTAATACAAGACACAAGAAAAGTAGTAGCTTGATATTAATTTTCCAATTTTGGCAAGATACATGTAATTGTTAATCTCTAACATTAACAATTACATATAAAAAAGAAAGTTTACATGTGTCCACAATCTATATTAAAACAACAAAAGCTAATATCACAAGGGCCCATAAGTAATCAAACCAACATACGAAATAACATCACATAAGTGCATCAGGTCCAAATAGATTCAAACCAACAACCGGTAAAACATAATCTAATAAGTTGTCTCTCAATACATAACAACGTAAATGAAAATGCATAAGCTCACAATGACTAATTCTATGATCTATCTATAGCCTAATGCACAACCAACACAAGATCAACATTGCATAGCCCACGCTTGCCGATGGACATCATCCATCTCCAGAAATCCTTCTTGAACCATGGGATTCAATAACTTATCGAACACACGGTAGAAAACATCGTCCGGCAGTGGGGGCTCAAATGCCTGTAAAATGGCAACGCACTGATGAAAAGGGCTCCAACCTGAATCACTATTCAAGCCACTTTCGTCCCCTCTACTTCACTTTTCCCCTGATGCTTCCCCTCTAACTTCATAAGACTTTCGGCGTGCTTCATAGGAACGAGTTATCGCTGCACACATTTTCGATATTTCCTCATTAGTTTTGTCGATTGCCCTTTCCTTTTGACGCCGTCGGGAGGACCGACTTGATGGCTACCCCATGTCCATGGAAAATTGCGTCGAGCCATCCTGAATGAAATCCCCACCGGATTGGGTGCCAAGTGACGGGCCCCGACATCGCATCTCTGCATCAAGATGCGCCTCATCATCCAAATCTGGCAGTGGTTCGGTGGACGCGTGGTGGAGTGTGCCTATGGCAACGCTAGCACCAAAAATTGTACACAACTCTGCATATCGTGGACAGCCAGAGGTACGAAACTTCTTCAATTTTTGGTTGGCCTGGTCAAAAGGTCAATATCTATATATTAGAGAGTTGTTAAGACGACAATAATTATCTAACTTTATAACATTGTTAATGGGATTATTGACAAATATTATAAAACCCATGGTTAGAGCTTCCTTACCCTAATAGCATTTGCCCAATGTTGGTCGCTCCCTAAAACCGTTTTGGTATCGGGGTCCCATCCCATACCAGTTTGGTGCATCAGGTCAGTGAAAAGACGCTGCATTTGCTTCAACCTATGTATTTTTCCTTTAGCTTGGGTCGCATCATACGTCTTGGAGCCTAGAGATGTAAGGCGTGCAGCATAGTTTGTGTGGTCCCTAGCTGTGATCTTTCCAGCCCTTAGTGAACCGCTAAGGGCGTCAGCGTACATCATGTTAATGAACTTGTCCTCCATGTCGTCCCCCCATATTTCACGATCAACGTGTGAAAGTTCCGAATCGGTGTCCATGAAAAAATGCTAATAATATGACATTAGATATGGTTTGGAAACGAGGTAAGAAAACATACCTCGAAAATTTTGAAACAGAAAATTAAATAAAAACTGCTTTTTGGAGACGTGGGCCATACCTGGCGAGGGTGAGATAGTCGAGACGAGCATAGGTAGTAATGTTAACAAATAAATAAGGTTGTTAAAAATTATTAGACAAATTATTAATAGTAGACGGCTTGGAAGTATGAGATGGCTGAGTGGCGAGGTAAAAAAGGATTTGAAGTATGAGACAAACATAGAAATAAAATTATCCTAATAATCATTTGCATCTAAACGTTATGTGAAAATTTTCGACACTGGTTCATTAATTTTACAGCCTAATGATAATGTTTTGGTATCTATCTATATATTGAGACATCCATTTGGATACTGTATGCACAAGGCCAACCAAATCAACTTGCTAGCTTGTTTAATTATTATAACTAAACACTTTTAACCAATTATAACCAAACAAAAAAAAAACAGCAAACCTATTTAACCAATCATTCTGGACATAAGAAAAGCAAATGCCCAGAGAAGAACAATAAAAACCTTTTAAAATAAATATATAAAAGAAGTGGTGCATGTATAAGAACATCAATAGTACGAAACAATTGTTTCTAATTGACATTTAAATACAAAAACATATATAAATGAATTTGATTTTTTTTTAAATAAATGAATATGATTGAATGTGTTAAGAAGCTAAAAAATTGTGAATTGCTTGTGTTTTTTTTTCCAATTCCTTGTGATAAGAAGCTTGGGTTTTTTTTTTTCCAATTCCTTGTGAATTCCTGATTTCCTGTTTGTGGTTGATTCCTGCAATTAATTTCTTGTTTACTCTAAAATTTCAGAGATTTGGGCAATTCTAATATCTATGGGACTTTAGGTTCAGAGCTTGGCGAGCTCAAGCATCTACAGTACTTGTATGTATTGATATTCTCTTTTAGCATTTCCAAAAGCTGTTTTGAACTTTCATTTGTGTTGTGTCTGTTCCCCGAGTTAAACTAAAGAAAAACAAAAGAACTTATATTTTGACTCTTATATATTCTATCGTGTTGCATAAGTTAGCTCAATTCGCATGATTAGATTGTTGGAAAATTAAACGCAGTCCCAGTTTAGGGAAGAAATCTTAATATCTAGTTTCCCCTAGCTGACTATAATTATTAAATGAAATAATTGACTAATTGGGTGTAAAATCTTTAATGGGCTGCAGGGAGCTTTATAGGAATGAGATAGGAGGTAAAATCCCAAAAGCATTGGGTAAGTTGAAGAATCTTGTCAGCATGGATTTGTATGAAAACAGATTTGAAGGAGAAATCCCAAAATCTTTATCCAAGTTAAAGTCACTCAGATTTCTGTAAGTACTAGTATATTTCCATTGACTAGCTGGAAGATTTTGAACTTCACAATTTATTTTTTTGCATGATTATGTCATTTGATATGGTTTGAATTAATGATATAGACGGTTAAGCAACAACAAGCTGACAGGGTCAATCCCAAGGGAACTCACCAACCTCTCTAACCTCAAAGTTTTGTAAGTTTGATTCTGGAAAAAGAAAAACCAAAAAAAAAAAAAAGAGTCTATTGATTTTCTAATTTCTGTTACTGATTGTATTATTATACTTCCTGTTTTGAATTATTATTATACTTCCTAATTTCTGTAGATGGCCCTTTTGCCACATTCCCAATGGAAAGGTACCTGCCATCACACTATTCCTTGACCATATTAGATATATATACCAGGCTATTTACTTTTAATAGAGTATTTGGAGATCACAGTGATCTCCTAATTGCTTCTTTTCCTCCATCCAAGGCATGAAACAAATCATTGCCTAAAGGATAGCATGAAATGTCTCAAATAACCGAGTTTCCAAATGAGTTATATGTTGGGTTTGGTCATCTAGAGAATGTTAAGGTCACATGTAAGGACATTAAAATGTGTATTCCCGACACTCACACATACATATATATGCCAATGAGTAACTAAGACATCTGATTGATTGTGAATTGTAAAAATTAACATCCAAAAAATTCTTCATCGCCCAAAGTAGCTGTATTGACCACAATTAAAATGGTGTTTATAGTAACAAGTTGCCTATTCCTATTCTTCTTGGCACTTATACAATGCCAGCCAAATCAACTTGCTAGCTTGTTCAATCATTATAACTAAACACATTTAACCAATTATAACTAAAAAAAAAATTCAACAAACCCATTTAACCAATTATCAAGACCAAATGGTTTTTATGAATAAAACAATGGGTATAAAATATCAAATTATCAACAAATCTTGCATGCAAAAGTTACACAGATTAGATAAATACATGCATAAATTAGAGTTCATTAACTGGAAAATAAGGGGGCAAACCAAAATTACCTGGTATGAACGTGTCTTAGGGCCCTTTGTGCTCGACTTATGGAGGGTTCAGCCTCTAATGACAGATTTGGAGCAACGGGAGCAAGGCTTGCAGATCTTCATAGGGGTGGCTGCTTTCTGGTTATGAATGTCAATTTTATAGACCATTTTCCTCTATAAGAGACAACAAGGCTCAACACACAAGACTGCTTCTCCACTATTACAATGACAGGAGCTTATTAATTATGTTTCCAACGCCGATCACTTCTTTCCGTCTTTCAGCTGCACAACATATCCTTTGCACATGCTGTCAGATTTGGCACACAATTTGGTCACAATATAGGACGAACATTCTGAGCAACCATGTAGCAGAGATTCACACGGCAATGTGCAACAGAGTAGGAAAATCAATCGGCTTCAAGAACAGTGGCTTCCGATAAAATCAATACGCTTCAAGAACAGTGGCTTCCGATGGACATACCCAAGCAAACAAAGAACCACCGTGGGGGCTGGCTGAGAAATATAAGGGTTTGGAGGGTTCACTGTGATTCGTCCAAAATACAGCAATGGTGGGTTTTTGGGTTTCTTTGGAGATGGCAGTAGATCGAGAATGAAGAAGGTATAAGAAGTGTGGAATTGTGACTCTCTTTGATCAAGTCATGTCCAGTCACCATCGAATTCGTGCTTCAATGGAGGAAAACAATGGGCCTTGTTCTGAAATTGCTTTTGACCGTTCGGGAAGAGGAAGATGTGAAAAAAAAAAAGAGTACGGGAAGAGTTCGGTATACTTTCTTTATTTTTTTTTCTGCAGTGTTGTTGTGGTGTTGTTCCTCCAAGTAATAAGTATGGGAAGAGAAATATCAGGGAAAAAAAAACTTTGAAAAGTGCTTTTTCAGAAATATCAGTAATGAGTACGGGAAGAGGAGTGCTTTTTGACCGTTCAGTGCACTTTACATTTTTTTCTACAGTGAAATATCATGTCATTGTACAGTATATTTAAAATATATTAATCGAGAGAATAGTATTGAGATAAAGTGAGATTTGGAGAGATGAAAATTTGAGATATAAAATGAGTGTTTGTTTTTAGAGATCATTTTACCGTACGAAAACTTTGAAAGTTTAAAGTTTTGTGTTTTATCCCCATAAACAAACAAGGCCTTAGAGATAATCCGTGAAGAAAAATCTCAAGTTTCTGTTGATTAAGCAAGCAAAGAATAAAATCTATGTCAGTAAATATGTCAAGATTCAGAAAAATAATTAAAAGCAAAAATGGACAGAAAGTAAGTAAAAACGTACATTCAAGTTTGGCCACACCAAGGCCAAGTCCAATCATGTAAGTTTGAACCAAGTCAATAAATATGTGCAAGTCTGTCTCCAAGAGCTCCTCAATGTTCAATTCAACATATTATATTGCTGCCTTCGTATTCAAATTTTAAATTGGCATCATTTTTATTAAAGTCTTAACGTTCTGACCAATCACGTTAAATGAGTGCATATATTAGTGCGCAAAATTGTTTACAACCAGATTTTTCCTATTATATATGAGTAATGCTATACACCACACCAATATCTTACTTGCACATCACTATATATGATGTAGCGTATTTATTACCATTTGATGATAAAAAAGCATGTAATAAATGATCATTTAATTATAATAAATGTGTCATATCTTACTTAGTGTAATGCAAGTAGAATGGTAAAAATAAAATCAATTCAATGATAGAAAATATGCAAGTTACTACTCATGGCCTCCTTCTGCATGTTCCAAATCAGTTCAACACAAGCATTTAATATCTGGCATATATCATAGAAATTCAAAAACTAAATTAATAGTAGTAAAAATATACCAACCATTTAAGAGCTGTTGTATCAATATTGCTTCCCATGACCTTCTATAAGGAAGTAAAAAGTGAGAAGGTGGAAGGGGTTGCCAAGAGTATGGTTGTCTCTCAAGCTCAATATAAATTAGTAATAGCTTCTCTGATGCTCACCTTATCACAACTAAAATTTTTATAAAATTGAAAAACAAAATGAATACCCAGCAGTAAATGCTTTTAGCAGTCAGTAAATGGGAGAAGAGTGACACAAAAAGACAATTTATAAAACTCTGGGCTTCTTCTCATGGACAAAGTGAATTTCTCATAGATGCCACCTCCACCTTTTATTTTTCTTTTCCTACATTTCCTCGCCCCCTTCACACCTCACCTTTAGGCCTGTTTGGAACTTAGACTGATCAATTGAGATCAATTCAGTTCAGTCTAATTTTAAGCTGAGTTCTAACATTCAAACATCCAACTCTTAAATTATTAAACTTATTTCGACTCAAAACCTCTTTACACGTAAGACCCACAACATTTTTCAACTTAATATTTCTTTACAGGTGAGACACACAACCTTTTTCAACTTCCTATAAACATATCTAAATTCATCCTAATATCCAAACACATCTAAACTCATTTTAGGTGGGCTCCACAAAACTCACTCCACCATCTTAACTCACTACTATTCATAAAAAAACTCAACTTATCTCAGCTTACCTCGACATTTAAACAGATTATTCTCAACTTGTCATTACTGCTTAGTAATTTTTAATTTTTTTTTTTTTAACACATAAGTTCTTCATTGCCTCAAAATGTATTATGGCCTTCAGCCATTACAAGAGACATAATACATGGGTTTACATAGTCTATATCTAGAATTTCATAACCCAATGAGACTGTTTTTGAGCCAATTGATGTGCCACCTTGTTTGTCTCCCTCTTGACATGTTGAATTTACCATCTTGTATCTAGCAAGGCAGCTCTAGCATCCTCCACCAAGCAACTAAGTATCCCATTTTGCACTTTGCTTTGTCTCATAGCATTGACAACTTGACTTGAATCTCCCTCTAAGGCAACATTTTGCATGTCTAGATCTTTACACAACATTGCAGTTGTGACTAATCCCCTTGCTTCTATAGTAGATGATTGTGAACGAAAAGAAAGTGATTGCATTAGAGTGGCTAGAACTTCACCTTTATTATCTCGGATCACCACTCCAATGCCAATTCTGTAATTTGCTTCTCTGACAGCTACATCCTAACTCAATTTGAGCCAAGTTGGTGGTGGAGCATTCCATGTTGGGTTGACTTGTTGATTTATTATTCTTTGTGAACCTCCATGCGATCCTTATGCTTGTCTAAACTCCTGTTGTGCCTGCTGAGCTCTGTTGAATAAAGATATTGGAGATAAGAAACCACCTTAAAAAATTCATTGATTTCTCCTAGTCCACAATGCCCTTGCTATTTTTGCAAATGAACAGATTTCATCCTGGCCTATTCTCTGAAACATGGATATAAAAATAGACCCAAAACCTTCATATATAATTACAGCTTTTTGTGTTTTTCTGCTTTTTAAAACCCAAACATCTTGTACAGATGGGCATGTCCAAAGAATATGTGATGGGGTTTCACTTGCATTTTGACAAATGGGACATATAATGGATTTGTTGTGACCTTCTTTTTATACAAAATCTGCTTTGTAGGTAAAGCATCCATACTTGCACGCCATATGAAAACTTTAATAGATTTTTTTTTTGTTTTGTAAATTCCATATCTATTTCCATAATTCTCTTTGATCCCCTTTTGTTGAGGATTCCCCCATCTTACTTCTTAGTTTCTATTTATATAGATGATATGGATTTCTTAATGAGAAGTCACCATTTGATGTGCCTTTTCACACCAATTTATCTTCACTAGCATTCTGTGAAACAGGTAGTTTCAGGATCTCTTTTACCTCTTCCTCATTGAAAGCATTTTTTAGAAGTTGCATGTTCCACCACCCACTATTTTGATCAATTAATTCTGTAACCCTTGCATTTTCTATTAAGACTTTCACTAGTGATTGAATATTGCATATTCAGGTCTGGGAATCCATTTATCTTTCCAAACTTAATTGTTTGTCCGTCTCCAACTCTCCATATGCTTCCTTCCTTTACTATATCAATTGCTGAGAATATGCTTCTCCAAGCAAAGGAGGGTCTTGATCCTAATTTGGCTTGTAAAATAGAGGAATTAGGGAAATAGGTTGCCTTCAATATTCTGGCTGCAAGTGATGTTCAATGAATGAGAATTCTCCAAACTTGTTTAGCTAAAAGAGCTAGATTGAAACTCACCAAATCCCTAAATCCCATTCCTCCATCTATTTTGCTCATACTCAAGTTGTCCCAATTTTTCCAGTGAATTTTTGAAGAGTTTTCTTGAGATCCCCACAAGAAATTTGCCATTAAAGCATTAAATTTATTACATAGTGTATTTGGTAAAGAAAACACACTCATGCTATATGTGGGAATGGCTTGAATGAAAGCCTTAATCAAAATCTCCTTGCCAGCCTGTGAAAGGAATTTGTTCTTCCAATTCTCCATTCTTTTGCTGACCCTTTCAACTTTGCCTTGGAATTCTCTAGCTTTTAACCTTTCAATAAGAGATGGCAATCCCAAGTATTTTTTTTTTTCAAGTTAGAGGAAGCTCTTAAACCAGCTATCTCCATGATATAGTTCCTTGTTGATTGCTTAGTCTTTGTACTGACAAACAGTGATGTTTTCTCTCTATTGAGTTGTTGTCCAGATGCTTGCTCATAACCATATAGAATTTGATTTAACCCAGCCCATTTTTGCATCAATGCCTTGCAAAATAGTACACTGTCATATGCAAAAAACACACGATTCATCCTGATCTTTCCCCTAGCCATGGAACCCATGAAATGAGACCCTTTTGTTCTGCTTGATGCAGTTTAGCAGTTAAGGCTTCAGCACAAATAATGAATAAAAAAAGGAGATAATGGACAACCTTGTCTTAATCCTCTTGAGGGTTTAAACACATCTTGAGGCACCCCATTAAGTAAAACTGAGAATGAAGATGATGTTATACACCTTTGGATCAACTCAGTCCACTTTGTATCAAACCCCATTTTGAGCATTGCTTCTTTAAAAAAGATCTACTCTACTCTATCATAGGCCTTGCTTATATCCAATTTCATTGCCATATAACCTTTTTTCCATGCAACTTTGTTTTCATTGTGTGAAGCGTCTCATATGTAGCCAAAACGTTGTCTGAAATTAGTCTTCCTAGAACAGATGTACACTGGTTTTGTGAAATGATAGTAGGCAGAATTTTCTTCATTCGATTGGCCAACACTTTTGTGATAATTTTGTAAAGCACATTATAGAGACTGATAGGTATGTAGTCTATGATATTCTTTGGATTGTTGTGCTTTGGTATCATCACTAGGTATGTATAATTAATTGCTGATATATCTTGCTCAGAGTTTAAAAAGGGTAGGATAGCCTCACATACCTTGTCTCTCACTATTGGCCAATATCTTTGATAAAAACAGGCCCCATATCCATTTGGGCTAGGAGCTTTGTAGGGACCCATTTGAAAAACTGCCTCTTTGCTTTCCTATTTGCTAAAAGGTAGCAGTAATATGTCATTCATTTGTTGAGTGACTTTTCTTCTAGTTGCATTGAGGAAAGTATCTATGTTAGTAGGCTTAGAGGTTGTAAACAAGCCCCTATAGAACTGAGTAAAAGCCTTCCCAATATGATCAATGTCTGATATGCTTACACCATTCTCATCCATGATTTGCACAATTTTGTTTCTTATATTTTTCTGACTTGCACATAGATGATATTACATTGGGTTTCGATCCCCTTGGTGTAGCCATGTCACCTTAGCTCTTTTCTTCCATTTTAAATGGTCCATTTCAAGCAAATCATCTCTTTCTTGTTGAAGTTGTTTCATCTGCTGTATCGAGTGTGCGGTGAGTGATTGTTGCATTTGTTGCAATATGTTGGTTTTCTAAAGTAAGCTACCTTTTGCATCATATTCTTTTTCGTAGCTCGACCTCCTTAACTTACTCATGCAAGCCTCTAGTTTTTCTTTTATATTTTGCAATCTACCTAAATTTCCTCTCACTTGCTGCCATGCCTTTGTGATCACATCATCACAATCAGAAAGGGTGGACCATCTATCTTTATAACTTCTCACTTGAGTGGTTCTGTTTGCTGTATTATATTGCTGGCCTAGTGACATTAAAATAGGACAGTGGTTAGATGTATAAGTAGCCAACACTTGCACCTCACCTCCACCAAATGTTGCACACCATTCAGAATTTACAGTTGCTCTATAAAACCTCTCCTTAGTAAAGGATTGATATGATCTATTATTTGCCCACGTGTACTTGCCTTTTATTGAGCCCAAGTTAGTACACTTGCAATCTTGCAACACCTTTTTGAATATCTCCATATGTTTTTATTCTCTTCTAGCCCTTCCATACTTCTCACTTTGATATAGGATCTCATTGAAGTCTCCTATAAAAATCACCTTTTAGGATGTTGTAGTTTAAGGTGTCTCAAAATACTCCATCCTTTGTACCTATTTTCTATTTCAGGATGACCATAGAAACATATCATCATCCAAGAGAAGTCTTTTTGATCAATCCAGGAATTAATGTGCCTCTGTGAATAAGTGTGTATTCTATGTCTGACATCCTCCTCCCAAAACAAAGCCAATCCTCCGGTCTTTCCTACTCTTTCAATTGAAAATAAACCTTTAAAACCCAACCTGTTTTTGATAGCCTCTAGCTTATTCTTATACATTTTAGTTTCCATAAGAAATAAGATGCTAGGCTTATGGGCCTTAACCAAAAGGCTAAGGTCCCTAATTGTCCTAGGGCTGCCAAGCCCTCAAAAATTCCAACTTCAAAGCCTCATTTCTTCCGACAAGGCTGATTAACAACCTCCACCAATATATTCACTATAGATGCCACAGCTGGTTTTTTGCCCTTAGCATCCTGATTATTCTCCAAAACAAAGAGAATATTTTCATCTTCTGTTTTCCTGTTCCTTGTAGCATAAGGAATGGTAGGCACCATCTCAACATTAACCTGTCCCATTGCCCTCCTCTTCCATTTATTTACACTTGTCTTAGAAACCTGTTGTGATAGACTATGATGATATTGAGCCCTCTCTTGATCCATTGTACCCAAGGGTGTAACCAATCCGATTTTATACAATTTTTGGAACTGAATCGGTTACACCGGTTTTACATTTTCAAAAATCGATTCTGCAACCAATTACCCTCCAAAACCGGTACTTCTGATTTTACCAATTCTGGTCCCGTTTTTCGGTTTTAATCAAGTGCTAATTTCATTTAAAAAAAAAAAACCAGCTATAAAAAAATCTGTTGTATAAAAAAAATCTTTCATATAAAAAGTTTAATATAGTACTAGTATTAATATTAAATCACTAAGTACTAGGATAATATTAATATTAGTATAGTACTTGTATTAATATTACTCTATAAAAGTGAAAATATTAATAAGTTATAGTGATTTAATATAGTATTAGTATTAATATACATTAGTATACTAATATATACCAATTAATTAAAGTGAAATGTAATTAATATACTAATGTATTATATATTTATCAAAAGGATTCAAAGGAATATATTGAGAATTTATTAGGCCTAAAAATGTAATTAATATATATTTTATATTAATAACATATGATCAAACAAATGTTCATATTTAATATTATAGTTTTATGTTATAAATTATAATATATAATTATTTTATATATAATTATATATTTATATATAAATTATATATAATATTTTATATAATATTAAAAATTAATTATATATATAAACATGAACCGGTCCAGTTCTAGTTTGTGGAATCATGGAACCGGTCCCAGACCGAATCGGTCCAAAACCAGACCAGCTGATCCAGTTTGGGCTGGTTTTTCGGTTTAAGCTTTCACCCCTAGTTATACCCTCCTCAGTACTTGGCATTAGTTCTGATGTGGAATCTATTACAGGTGTTTTCAGTGTGTTGTTTTTCATAGCCAGAGCTAACAAAGGTAAAACATGCTGCACTTGTGTTTCTATCTTACTATCCTGCCTGTCTTCATGTGGTGAGAGTTGCAACATAAGCTTGCTTCCTTCCTCTCTTATAATTCCACCAGTTTGTATAAGACTCTGGTCCCCTTTGTCCTGGCCTTCAGACCTAGACATAGTGATGCTTGCAAATTGTCTGCCTGAACTGCTACCATAGCTTGAACTGGTTCCTGAACTAGTTGGACTTCTTCCTGAGTTAGTAGACCTGAGCCATGTTCCATATTGATTTGTGCTACTCAACTTGGATGTATCTAATTGAGTATTTTGACCAGCCACTAGAAGCATGTTTGCTTACGCCACAAGTAAAGCAAAACTTAGGGAGTTTTTCATATTTGAATTATACAAAACCTCTGAGGCCTAACCGATCCATCACTTTCCTTCCTGCCAGTGGTTGCATCAAGTCCACTTCGATAAGAACTCTTAACCATTTTCCCCAACAATTTTCGTTGATGTCAGCATCTACCTTTAAAACTGTACCAATCAAGGATCTAATTCTACTCTCAACTTCCTTATTCATGCATCCCAAAGGTAAGTTTTATACGTAATTGGACCCACAGAGTAGTGTGAGTAAAAGTCAGATCAGTTGGTGGAGTGTAACTCTCAAATTTTTTTAATCATAGCAAATTCATGTCAAACAATCATGACTGGCCCTCCCATATTCTATTTAATTCTGTTTCAGATTGGAATTCAAATATGTAAAGATTCTCACCCACTTCTATGATCTTGGTGCCAATGCAGAATTTCCAAATCTTAAACATAGTATTTTTTAAGGCCTATCTATTAATCTTATTATCAGCTATGACTTTCCCCACTAGACAATGCTAACCTTTTTCCATAGTTTCCTTGATATCCTTTCCCTTAACAACATTTTCATCCTTTTCTTCCGCTGTCAATGAGAATTTGTTCCATAATTCAGGTATTTCTTGTGTCATCTTGTACCCCAGTCACGGTTTCGCTGTTCTTGTGTGAAGCTCAAATTCAAAATTCTACTTCTCTTCCCTCAGAAATTGCCCTCGGCAAAAAAAGCTTCCACCAGAGTGAAGGATATTCTTCATTCTCGCTAGCGCACTCTAGAAACAAGAGGAAACCTTAACACTTTTTTGGTTCATACCCGCCTCTCTATCTCTTTTACCGAGTCTCTCACACTTATTATTTGTTTTTTATTAAAACTCTCACACTTATTTTACTTTCTCTATTCCTGGCGATTTTGCTCGCCACAAATACCCTTTCTCTTATTGTGACAAAAAGAGTTTTGGCTTTTATTTACGCTCTACTTGTATAGAAAAATTCATTTCGTTTATAACCTTCAAGATTAAAGGCTATTAGCTAATTCATTCTTGAAGTTCGTTTGCCATGTCTATGTTTTTTTCAATTTATTTGCAGTAATGTCTAGAATAGTTTATAAGTATTTCACTACCTCCCTATTTAATTTAATTTATCTTTCATGTCCATTTCCCCTTTTATTTTAGGAATCTATTCTCATAGCTAGAGCCTAGAGCTGTTGGACACTTGGAAGAAATGAGATGATAATCATCGCAATTCGCACTTTTCAATTTGGCATCCCAAATGTAGTGTTTACCACAACAACCAGAAGAGGGAAAAAGAACAGATCGAAAACAAAATTGCATTTATGGTCGTCATAATTATGAGCATTAGTTGTTAGCTCTCCCTCTCAGTTAACATTCCTCTTAAAGATGTGGGCCATAGTTTTATGATTCGTAGGATTGTCATTCTATTAAATTTTGTCGGTGGACAGATCAATATTTAGGAGCTCTACTTTGTACAGGTCACGTAAGACAGCTTTAAGAAGTTTCCTGTTTTTGTTTTTGTTTTTGTGTTTAGTATTGCGAGTCAGGGAATAGTGGGGACACTCATTCCAATCCAAATCCTCAGCAATCTCACTCACCCTTAAAATAAGAGATTTGGACCTAACCTTCATTAGATGCCAATTGAGATGTTGATCTGTCAAATTCAGCAATAACAGATGGTATAAAGCATTTTATTCAAGATAATAATGATTAACATTATCATAAATGATAATTGGCAAATTAGTGAATGAAATCTTCAAAAAAATGGGATGTAAGTATGCATTACAATTGACGTTCAAAAGCTCCTGCTATAAAGAATGCAGAAATACCATGTTTAAGGGCCTACCTCCTTGGCTTTTGACGATGAAATCAACTGCGTAACCCGTCTCAAACAATCATAAAAGGAGGAGCATCTGGGCCACTAATCGTGTGGATAATCCCGTGGATTGCGGTTGCTGCCAAGATTACATAGCTTGCGCTCTAATCAAAGTGGCAAAACCCCCAAGAATTCCTAATCCATCAACAGCTTTTGGCAGGCAGTGTTTTGCCCCCAAATCATGCACAATCATTTAGCATAAAAATATAGCTAATGCATGGTACGTCGACTGGGATAAAGCATTAAGAGGGTAGACAAGGACAAGACCATATTTCATACTTAGCTTGCCCTTTCCACCCTTGCACTTGAGAATTACCTAGTCTTGTCCGTCTCTCTCTCTCTCTCTCTCTCTCTCTCTCTCTCTCTACTTACTCCTACTTACCTCCCAAGACAGAAAGACTCGGACTGAGATCACATTTAGTCTCCTAGTGTCATACAGCTCCAGCTCTTGGTGTTCTGGGTGGGGAAAATGAATCAAGAGATGAATGGGGTTGGCACTGAGAATGGGGTTCGCACTGATAGTTACCAAGAGAATGCGTATGACAAAATTGATTATGTATTCAAGGTGGTGGTGATTGGAGACTCGGCTGTGGGGAAAAGTCAGTTACTTTCCAGGTTTACTAAGAACGAGTTCTGCTTTGACTCCAAATCCACCATTGGGGTTGAGTTCCAGACCAGGACTGTCACCATTAAAGGCAAAGTTATCAAGGCCCAGATCTGGGATACTGCTGGTCAAGAAAGGTTTGCTTCTCTCTCTCTCTCTTCACTTTTGACGTACTTAGAAAATGATTTGTTTCTTGACCATATCTCATTGTCTGAATTCTTAACATTCCATGAATATTGGATCTAGCAACACTATGCTAATTGGAGAATGCTCCTGCCCTGCAATAACTGGAAAATTATTAGGTGCTTGTAGACCTAAATAAGGTGATATTTAAATTAGTCAGTATTTATTTATAGCCAGTAGATAGAATCAAGTAGACTTGGCTGTAGTATGTGTGAAGATTCATCTTTCATCATATAAAAGAAGTTTTCAAGCATTTGCCGCGAAGCAATCCTTTAATGGAGAAAGCCACTAGCCATCTCCTGCACTTGGGTATGTATATTCACTTCCCAACCAAAGGAAAAAAGAATGTCTGAAACATTACACATGCTGCACATGGACTCCTGGAGTTTACACGGATGCTAAAGTTAATCCCAAGTAAATGTTAGGTAGAAGGCATTAAAGAGTTGTGTGTTAGGCCATGAAATGTTAGGACAATGATGGATTGGCACTTAGGCAGACTGGCACTGGGGCACATTTGATGAGAAGGGACAAAGAAGCTGGACCTCTCGGGCCCGCCCATCATCGTCATCAATCAATCGTCTATTTCTTTGACCCTCTTAAAGTCACCCTCCTTCACTCGATACGACGGATATTAAATAGCATACTAATTATCATCTTTTATTTTAAATTTTTTTATATTAATATAATTTGATATAATATGTTTAATTATAAAGTTATTTTTATTATAAAATAAATTTAACGTATTATCATATGAAGTCATGTCGATTTGTAAGTTTATTTTTAAGAAATCTTTTTATGACAATAACACTTATTTCCACACTTTTTGACTCGATACGGTGAAGTGGATGTGCATTGAAGTAGTAAATTTATTAAATTACTCATATATGTCTATGAATGAAAAATACCCATGCATAATTTCACAAGTAAAACTCAAAATCTACTATTGTGTACAATTTGACCAAAATACCTAGGTACAGAGCCGTGACAAGTGCATACTACAGGGGAGCACTAGGGGCAATGCTGGTATACGACATAACAAAGAGACCCAGCTTTGATCACGTTGCGAGGTGGGTGGAGGAACTCAGGGCCCATGCAGACAACTCCATCGTCATCACTCTCATTGGCAACAAAGCCGATCTCGTGGACCTGAGGGCTGTGCCCACTGAAGATGCTATTGAATTTGCAGAAAACCAAGGCCTCTTTTTCTCTGAGACATCAGCCCTAAGTGGTGACAACGTGGACACTGCATTTTTTAGACTGCTAGAAGAAATCTATGGTGTGGTTTCTAAAAAGACTTTGGAATGTGGCAATGGAAGATCCGACAGTGGTGGCGATGCCCCGGGGCTTAAAGGATCCAAGATTGATGTCATTCCAGGTTCTGAATTGGAAATTAGTGAGATGAAGAAATTATCTGCATGCTCTTGTTAGGTGTTCATATAATAAGAAGAAAATTAGGGCATCATTGGGTTTGATCATGATGTCTTTTGTGGGTATCTTTTGGAGGGTTATGATATTAATTATGTACTAGAAAAGGCAAATTCGACCTTTTTTCTTTTTTAAATATTTGTTTGGAAAAAATCTGAGATCATTCAAAACACAATTTGGGTTTTGAACCAATATGATATAAAGGTATCTAAGGTTATTTATTCCGACCAATTCCTCAGACATCTATGCTCTTTTTTCATTCAATAGGTAATAAAAATACTTTAACTGCAAACAATTTTACAAAAATAAACTCATAAATTATTGTGACTTGATGCGATATATCAGACTATAAAATTATTTTTATTATAAAATAGATATAATAGAGCACGTGAAGCCACATTAGTTTGTGGATTTACTTTTATAAAATCTTATAGTACTTCTAGTAGGTAATTATTAGTAACATAAATTCATTGTCTCCGACTTGTTGAATTTAACTTCAATCAAGGCATGATGTTAATTAGGTCATTTACATTCATTAATAGAAAATTGAAACATCAATTCTTTGTGGAAAAATAAAAAGTATACCTACAATGAATCCAAAAAAAAAGAGACAAAAGAAATTTGGAGCTGGCTGTCAACACTCAAGAGATGGTCTGACCATTTTCAAAATTTGCAGCTAAAATCTTATAGTACTTCTAGTAGGTAATATTTTCAAATATATTATTGAAAATAATTTAGTGTAACTGAGTCATTTAAAAAACCCACAGAATTGATGAAGCATTTTCAGTCGAGTTGATGAAGCTTTTTCAGAATTGCAAACTTCAATATAGAGAGAGGCTGGGAAATGTAGCTGCTCATAGACTTGCTCGACATACTTGGCATGTAAATGATGTTTTAATTTGGTGGGATTCTTTTCCAAATTTCATGTTACGAGTTATTTGGACTGACAAACATATGTAATCGTGAATGAAGGTGTTTTGATTTAAAAATAAAAAAATAAAAAAGAACCCACACAATTCTTATCAACTTTTCACTGAAGCTGCCACATGGCAGATACATGGGCTTTGATGTTAAGGCTCAGCCCATAATTTAGAACAGCCCGGTAGTTCAGCCCTTGGTTAATATTTTTCACTTAATTGGAGACTTGCTCGTGCACAACAAATATGGCTATATCTTTCTTTCGTTCTTTCTTTTTCCTTTTTTTTAAACCCTTTTTGGAACCAGAAAAAGAAAATAACCAGTCTCAGGTCTCGACCATGTTCTCCCGTAAAAAGTGCTTACTATCTGCCAAGGATAAATTGGTATGGAAGGCTACTCCTACTGATTGTTTCTCTGAAAAAAAATGTTTACCATCTACACAAACAGCAACAGCAAGACAACAGGAGAGAATTTTCCGTAAAAGGTATTCATGGTGAGCTTTGAAAAGAAATATGGAAGATGCATACAACCAATGCTGTTAAAGTGTTTATTTGGCGTAGTAAAATAAACTTATACAACAGGAAAATTGTTAAAGATTCTGTGTGTCTCATATGCATGAAAACATATGAAACTCCTAACCATCTTCTATGGACATGTCCATCTGTACGGGATGTTTGGATGCTATGCAGCATGTAAATCCAAAAAGCCTCTATCAAAGATGATGATTTTGAAAATATATTTAAGCAAATACTTCAAAGAGTTGATCATGAGGGAATAGCTCTAATTGCAAAAATAGCAAAGAATTTATGGTTTAGGAGAAATAAACTGGTATTCAAATGGAACTTTTTGCATCCCTCTGCCCTTTTTAATAGAGCTAGATGGGTATATGAAGATTTCCAAGAAGCAAACAAACAGTCTAATAAAACATTATCGTCTTCTTCAAATCAACAGATGGTTATACAATGTGAAGCTCCAACAACAAATTGGCTTAAACTAAATGGGATGTTGTTGTTAGACATGAAGCTAATAAGATTGGTGTTGAAATAGCTAGTGATAAGGGATCGAAAAGGGGAAGTAATTTCTACTTTAATGGAGCCACAAAAATTTTGTACACGTCCTACAGTAGCATGGGCATAAGGACTAATTTCAGCTACTTTCTTTTGCAATGAACTCGGTTTACAAAATGTCATGTTTGAAGGTGACTCTAATCAGGTTGTTAATGCTATATTAAATCAAGGAAAGCAAAATGTGAAATTTGGGATCTCATTGCAGGACATTCACAACATACTTGCTGATACAAGATGGAAAATCAAACATATCAAAAGACAAGTCAATACTGTAGCAGATACACTTGCAAAATAATCCGTTGTGCTTTGTAATGAGATAATAGACATTGACAATGTTAATCCTTGTATCCAATCCCTTGTAATGGCTAAAAGCAAAGTTTTAAATATCGTTATGGTAACCGTTTCAGTTAAAGCACTATAATAAAATATTTTGGTATTGATATCATTTCGGGTACCATTTCAGAATATTTTATATATAGATAAATTAATTATATATATAAAGTATATTTCAAAATAACACCAATGCAAGTCTTAAAAAGTTAAAATACATATTTATAAAATTCAATAATACTTTTAAGTTCTCAATCTAATTATTAAACAAAATAATCGCTTGATGAAAATGAGAGTAAAGATTTGATTTTCAGTTCTCAAGAAAAATGAATTCAAAAAATTCAAAAAATAATTTTTAGATGTGAGAATTGGATGAAAAATTACAAAAAAGTTAAGATTTTTATATTAATTATAAAAATATATTAATTTCGGCCAATACATCAAAACTTAGTCAGTATTGATCGAAATGCACCAAAAAAACCGATATTTATTCGGTACTGTTGAACCCAAGGTTTCAAGTTTCATGTGATTATAAATCTACACATGGATTTTGATGATAACAAATGAATTCAAAGAATAAAGAAGTTTCAAGCTCAAGTTGTCCACACAATGGAGTCAAGCACATCAAAGAACCAAGCATGAGTAAGAAGGAAACAAGTTCACATTAAAGTCATAGAGTAATGTTGTAAATCTCTTAAAATTCGAAATTAGGATTAATGCTCAAAATTAATATTTTATCATAAAGCATTAAAATACATTTTCCACATGTGCATGAATATTTTTGAAAATTAAACTTTGAAAATATTAAAGATGATTGATTGTCATCTTTTACATGTGCATGCCTTGATTAAAGGGTTGAACTTTGAAAATATTAAAGATGATTGATTGTCATCTTTCACATGTGCATGTTTTATTTGAATATTTTCAAAAGTGATTGATACTTTTTTAGACTAATACAAAAGGTAAATGATTTTGTTTGAAAAATTTGAAAAGTAAAGTGTGCTCCTTTTGTCATATACAAAAAGTAAAAGATTAGGTTTGAATTTTTTGAAAAGAAAAATGTGCTCCTTTTGTCATATGCAAAAAGTAAAAGATTATGTTTGAATTTTTTGAAAAGGAAAGTGTGCTCCTTTTGTCATATACCAAAAGTAAAATATTAGGTTTGATTTTTTTGAAAAAGTGAATGATGTTGTCTTTGACAATTGAAAAAGAAGAACCTTTTATTTGAATTTTTTGAAAAAAGTGAATGATGTTGTTTTTGACATGTGAATCTTTTTTAATTTGAATATGAAGTCTCATATGCCTATAAATAGATCATTTGAGAGCTTCACATTCATAACACCAAGAGCATACAACATTCATTTAAAACTTTCATTCTCTCTTCTCTAAGCATTGAGCCTTAATCCTTGTTCATTTTGAGAGATATAGTTTGCGCTATATTGTTCTTATTTCACTCATTGAGGAGTGTTTTCTGATAACCTACCCACTATCAGCTCATGTATCAGAAAAAGGGTGTGTATAACCCTTGTGCGTGTAGAAGTATTCTACACGGGAAATAGTTGAATCACCACGTATAAGGTGATTGCAAGTGTAGAGGGTGTTCTACACGGATCCTTTGTAGCGGTGTTGTTCAAATGTGTAATAGGTTTCTATCTCCGCCTGAAGGAGGTTGAATAGTGAATTTGAGAATCCTCAAGGGATAGCTTGAGGCGAGGACGTAGGCAGTGGGGCTGAGCCTCGTTAACATACTAAGTTTGTTTCTCTCTTACCATTACTCTTTATATTTATTGTTATTTCATATTTTGTTTATATTTTATATTATATATTTTATTTATAATTGTTATTTTTTTAATACAACTCAATTCACCCCCCTCTTGTATTAGTCATCTAGGCAACAGGTACGAAACACTTACCTCTTCCTTATGGGTTACTATTCCCGCATGGAAACTGCTAGTGATATCAACTGGTATGCCACGCCTAAGACTGTTCATCCACGTTCCAACCCGGGTACACCCGGACCGCAACCCGGGTCTCAAATCCGGGCCGGAACCCGGACCGGGTTAAGCCAGGTCAGATCTGGTCCGGAACTCGGATGTATCCGGATTTTAGAAAAACGGGATTCCGGGTTCCGGATTGAACCCGGGTTTTTTTTTTTAAAGTCTATATGTTATTATTGATTTTGCAGGAAAATATGTTTATAAAAAATCTTATATTTTATTACAACTTTTTCAAAAAATAATGTTGAAAAGCAAAAAGTTTTTGTTATATAAAACTCTATATTTATCATTGTCCATAATGATTAAAAATATCAAAATGAAAAACTAGATTCATGTTAAGAATAGCTAAGGCTATAAACAACTAATGAACTTTATAACTAAATGCATGTAAAAATAAAAATAAAAAAATCCACTACATATTACATTGTCTGAACAAATTTACTTAGAACAATACACAACAAATACATTGTTTTAATTAAACTCCAATACGCAACAATAAACATGAACTAATTTACTACATCATCGCGTAAAGACTTTGATTTGCTATCATCATGAAAATAGTTCATTTTGATTTGCTATCCACCTATAGTTCATCAAAAGAAAAACAGAAACAAGCCACCACTTTTAATATGATTAGCATAAAAGTTTAAAAAGTTACAACCACAGAACGTAAAAATGCAAAGAGAAATCATTTACCTTTTTAAGTATGTTGCAGATGACAATTAGTGTATTTCCTAATCAAGTATAAGCTGGTAGGAAAGAGTAAGAGAAGGATCTCCAGAGACAGAGCAACTACAATATATATTGGATAATATCTGTTTTCCAAACACATCATGTAGCAGAAAATTACACAAGAATTTAATGATGTAATCTTTTTCTGCTTAAAGATGATAGCAATAATAATAATCCATGTAATTTTTTTTTTTTTTTATTGTGTGTAGGTTCGTAATGTTACAGATCCAGCTGTGAAAAGGTTAGGAGTTGATACACTTCCTACTATAGTTGGTTGGCTATCAAATGGGGAGAAGCATCTAAAAAGTCTGGTCCAAAACCCAACCCAATAAAATAGAGTTATAATTTGATATATGTTTTCTCTGGTATACATAACTACTTCTTATTAATTAAGCATGCATCTTATATATTCTAAGCGCCTTATAATGGTTAGTTCAGAAGAGTAGGATCTTTGCACCGAAGGATAAATAATACAACATAAAAACTACACAATTATGTTGGCAAGATGCCACCAATTGACACTATTGTCTGACACAACTTATTGCTCCTAGAGACTAATTAATAAGGTAATCTTACTTCCCTAATCGCATGTGAAAGATTTGACAAAAATATGAAAGATTAACATCTATACTAAACATATGAAAGATTAAGACAAAAATCCCTTTCAAATATTTGACAAGATGACACAGGATTATTAATCATACATGTTAATAAGCATCTACTCTACAAGCTCACCACACATCAAAAGGGGCCAATTACATCAAATATCTAATATTGTATGATACACATAATTTGCATATCCCAAAGTCATAATAAAAAATATCAGTGAAAGGGGCCAATTAGATCAGTTTGTGATTTCTTTTCCCAATTCTTATATAGCTTGTGAATTAGATCAGTTTACAATAAAAAAACAGAACATGAGTACCACATGGATGAAGCTAAACATAATTATATATATGCCTATGCGCGCAGTTTCTGGTATTTGCATGTTCAGACTCTCGCATTCATAACTCATTTACTACACTTTACAAAGCGACAGAAAGAAACTATATCAAAACAAGATACAGGGCACTGCCATATAGCAGAAAAAACAAAAATAAAATCCTCATACAGCATATACTTTTATACCCACATCAGATTTGTTCAAAGGCATTGATCATAGAAAAAAAAAAAGACCCAAAAAAAAAACCCTCACGTTTAAAAATAAAGAGAACAGATCTAGCAAAACAGAGAGAGAGATGGAGAAAAAACGGCAGATCTGGGCAGAGTAGTGGAAAATGACCCATGTTAAAAAAAATAAAAAAATAGAAATAAAAAAGACAGATTTCAGAAACTTAGGCTTACTGAAATGCTCAAAGATGGGGAGAGGGAAAGAGAGAGAGAGGCTTGCCGAGAGGAGAAACGGCAGAATAGACAGAGGGTTTAGGCAGATTTGCGAAAGAAAGTGATGAAGACGATGGCGCGAGGTGAGGAAGACGACGGCATGAGGATGAAGACCAGGCACGCGGATGAAGACGACGGCTAGGGTTTCGGAGAGACTGAGAAAGGGTTTTCGGCATAGAGAGAGAGAGAGAGAGAGAGAGAGAGAGAGAGAGAGAGAGAGAGAGAGAGAGAGACGGGTTAGGTTTTTTTTTTTTTTTTTCCAATTTATACAAACCCGGTTACACCGGGTTACTAATACGGAACCCGAGTTTGAAACCCGGATCCGGACCGGATAAATCCGGTTTGTCTAATGCGGGTTCCAGCCCGGATAAAATCCGAGCTGAAACCCATAACCGAAACCCCGGTTATCCGGGTTCCTGGCCGGGCCGGATGTATGAACAGCCCTAGCCACGCCGGTACTCAACACCTTGACTGAAAGCCAACTATCATGTTTGATGGAATGAAAGTATATCAATTATTTAAAATAGGAAAAATTATGTTCTCCCATCGTCAATGAAGATTTGACTGCTGGAAATACGGGCTGCTAAGGCCCATAAAAGTCCAGCGGCCCAATCCAAGAAGAACCCAGTTGGCAGGTGAGAATCCTAAACTTGCCTTGAAGGTGAGCGAACTCATTGTTCATGGCAACAAAACAAAGAATTGGTGGAGAGCCAAACATATGAGATAGGTTGTGAGTAAGAGCCCCACATTTGGAACATGAGGTCTATGAAAATGAAACAGAAAAAAGTTTAATTAAAATATTATATAATTAATATCTCAAAATATTTGTAAATAATAGTGAAATAATTTGTAGATAATAATGAAATGATTTAAATTAAGATTTTTTATTGAATTTTGAGATGTGAGAGAAAAAAGTAAATAAAAATCTTATAAAATTAAAAAATTACTTACTATTATTTTTATTTTAAATTTTGAAAAATTTATATTACTTTTTGTATTTTGTTTAAAAGTTTAGAAAAGTTGTAATAATTAGATTAAATAATTGAAAACAGGAAATTAAAAAATATTTTATGTTGAATGATATATATTTGTGAATGAAATATCTAAAAATAGTTGAGAGCACTTGTATTCTCAAACTAGACCTTAACAAATACAAAATGGAAAACCAGGCATCGCATGAAAGAAGCCGTCAACAACGAATAAGAGCATAGAAGAAGCATCATATAGAATGTCTTCCAAATATGTAGTAGCATATAGATCTAACATTAATAGGCTAAAACATGAGGTAAAAGAGGTTCCATCATTTCAACATAACGCTGTGTTTTTGGTTTTAGATGAAGGAGTAACTTAAATACAAGGTCTAGGCATTGGGAACTCATGTATCCACTCTAACTAACAAAGTTCAGCCTTTATCCATTCATGCTCATATTTTCTTTTCTTATGAAAGAAAATTACACATAACATATTAAGAAAAACTATAATCTAAATTAGAATACATCTAGTTTTAACAATTACGTGTAGCAATTTGAGGCTATATGACTCAATCCTAACTTGATTTATTTAATTAAACAAGTCAAACCATCTCATACAATAAAATTGTTTTATCGTTTGGCCGACGTAACACTTTTAATAAATTAATTATATTGAATAGATTAAAAAAATCCATTTCGATTTATATCAGAATTAAGCATATCCAAATGATTGATTTAACTTGATTAATACAATTTCATATCAAATAATCATAAACTATATAAATTCTACAAATTCTAGATTCATGACAAAAATCGATCACTATCTATAAAAGTATAGATTCTTATAATAAAAATCTCATGATAATTAAAAATCAAGTATTATAAGACCAAACTAATAATCAAATCAAGCTTTGTCATAGATATTGATATTATCTCTAACAATGTATACAATCTATCTATACATGAATTAGGTGTACCAAAGAAAAAAAAAAAAAAAAAACCATTTTAGCTTGGTGTAGGTAGGACGGAAAATCTTCAAACACTCATCACTCTCAAACAATTCTCAAATGATGGGAGGAAAAGGAAAGAAAAGAAAGAAAATATCTGTATTATTAGTTGTGATATTTTGGTGTATTTGTTTTGTCTTCATTGTGAAGTAGAAGTTTGTTGGGCAAGTACCCAATTTACATCCTTCAAAATCAAACCAAACGTAATGATGAATTAGGTATGATTTGGTGACAACTAAGAAGCCAAGAGAGAGTTGCATATGTATTACTTATCACTAAGAGAATATAAAAAGTGGGGAGTAAAAGGATATTTCCTTCTTCCGACAACCACCAAAATATTAGCCATTTTGCAATGAATGGTTTCGTCTTTTGAGAAGTAACAACAATGACATGTTGTTCCTTTTTCACATGTGACAAAGTAAAAAAATAAAGAAATGGAACTTTCACCCATCTCGTAACGGCTTCTCTTGTTGCTACATCTCCGGACAAAATAAATTTAATAAAACCATGATCTGACTGTCAAAACTGATCAGCATCTAGCCGCAATGCACGCACCTTTGTGCGTGTGTGCAGGCTCTCGTAAAAGAAACCATGATTACGTGGCCATGTGAGGAAAAGTCTTTGTTCTTTAATTCTTTAAAAATAATGTTATGCTTTATTTTAAATTTTTTATTTTAAATATATTTATTTATTCGACATTTAAAATGATTTGATAATAATCAATAAAAATGTATCTCATAATAAATATGATTGAAAATAACAAAATTACGTTTTTATGAAAAGAAAAATCTATTAATTTGAATATATATAATTAATTACATATTTATATGAATCACTAAATATAAAAAATATTATTAAAATGACAAAATAGAAAAAGATATTTATTTATTCCTTTGGTTCGAAACTCCAATGATCCATAATATTAGATAATATTTAATATGAGTGGAATTGGATCGAAAACTTTCAACATGCCACTTGATAACAAGGATACATAGGCGGTTTGAGATGATTAACAACCACATGTTTCAGCAAACATAAGGAATCACCAAAACTCAATGACGTGCGTAATGGCTTACAATTAAGAACAGTATGCGCATTATTGGTGCAATCAGTTGCTTCTTTATCCGTATTAACTCGGTTAATCTCCTTTTTAACACTACTTTTTCATCTCAACCTCTATTGACAACCACTTTATTCTCCATGGAAAATCATTCTTTCCCCCATTATATGATTGAATTATATTCTAAAATAATTCACTATTAAATTAAAGTTTTGAGTGAAAGGTAATGTATCTAATTAAGTTAAAATAAATTCCATTTAAAGTTAAAAGCATCTTTTAGTTTTCGTAACACACCTCTCTTTGACTTCTTAACTCCTGCCTTTTTAGTTTGGTCCAAGTACATTGGCCATAGGGGCAACAATTCGTGTTAGTTCGTGTTAAATCACGAATTCGTGTTAAATATTCGTGTTAAATCAATCAGAACACGGCTAGTTAATCTATATAAGTCAGACTTTCAGATTAGTCGACACATTTAAATAATGAGTCATGTCATGTCACTATTTTTTATTTATATAATAATTAATTAAAAATTGATAAACACAACATAACTCATTTCAATTTGTTTTAAATAAATAAGTTGAACTAACTTGCATAACACATTTAACTTGATTACTATAATTTCACATAAAAATTAAAATTTATATTTATTAGTAGTCAAAATATCTTAAAATAATAATAATAAAATATGAGTATAGCCTTATAGGTAAGAATTAATAAAAAATATCAATATTTTTTAGATTTTAACTTATAATAAAATCAATATTACAAACCCAATAATAATAAATACGAGTTTAGGTCCAAAATTACATAAATTTCAACAATAAAAAATAAGCATATTGAAAAATACTAATATTATAACTCAACAATAACAAAATTATAATTTTAAAATAAAATTAAATGGGTTATTACGGGTTGATTTCTAGTTAAACGGGTTGACTCATTTATTAATTGTGTATTAACGGGTCAACTTATTTTACTCGAACCCATTTATATCAAATCCAAATTTACTAATTACGTATCATGTTTGTATTGAATTTACAGACCATGTTACATATTTTCAACCCTGTACATTGGCATACCATATACAAATTTTTTAGTATTATCTTCATTACAGAATTTGGAAGATTTCTCATTGGTAACACTAAAATAACACTAAAATTTGCAAGATTTATCAGATGCGCGCCAAGCCGTTAATATTGTTATTTGTTAAAGATTCTATATATGGTTCAAAGTATAAGCTTTATTCCATATATTATTTTTTTTTTCATTTTGTTAATATAACTATTTCTATGATTCTACAACTAGCTCAATAGGGTGGCCGAATATATGCTTTGACCACTCCAGCTAGGCACTCTGTTTTTAGTCTAAATTTAGACGGAAAAGTCTAGTTGCAAGCATACTTATATATTAATATGTGTACCAATTTATTGTGATTGGTTAAAAAGTAGATTTTATTGAAAACAGTACTAATTTAACTTTTAAATATGAAAGAATCAGTATTGGTATACAGATTAATACGCGACTTTACTTGTATGTAACAAAACTCAATTTAGACATGTATTCACACAACCAGTTGGCCTCACACCCAAAATACATACACCCCGATTCTCCATGGTTGGACTTTTTCTTCATCGGTTGGTTATGTTTCCATCTTCGATTTTATTATTCCAATATAAATTTTGACATCACACCATATATTTTAAGTGATTGCTATTTTAAAATAAAAATTCTATTCTTTACGCACTCTATTAATATGATTAGTTGCGTAATTTCTTATTAATATAAAATAACTAATTTTGTTAATTACATCAATAGAGTACGTAAGGGATATATAAAAATGACTATATATAACATAACTTATTTTAAAAAGTGATAAATATATAAAATTACTTAAAATATTATATATCGATCTATATATAAAGAAAATGAATTTGATCACATGAATTTGTCCCTCAAAATTCTCATTTGGCATTTTATTTATTTATTTATTTTTCTTAATGATTACGAAAGTTACTACTAGTGAAGTGATGCATTTTTTCTATTTTTTAAAAATATTTAAATATGCTTAAAAATTATTGAAAATAAAAAAATAAAAAAGGTGCAATTTGCATTAATGATAAGTTTGAAGGAGCAAGCTCATGTGGCTGACTAGTACCATCCCACATATAATCAAAGGTACAAAATTTACCCCGTTTGGATTTAGGGTTCATTTATTTTTACAACTATTCTCAATTTATCTAATTTTTTATATTCTAATAATATTTTATTTAATTTTTAACTTTCATCTCAACTTATCTCATTACATCTCATCTCATTTGAGAATATACTCATCTAATCTTATATCATCTGATCATTATAATTTTTCTCAAATTTTCACGTAAAATATAATATAGAATTCAACTTTTTCAAGTTCTAAAACAATAATAATATTAAAAAATAATATTCTAATAATATTTTATTTAACTTTTAAATTTTATCTCAAAGAGTTTTGTTTATCACTTCAACTTAGTGAGTGGAACAATCCCTCTTGAGCTTTGGCTATAGCTCTTCACTCTCTGAAATTGATTTGGGTAAACAATTTGTTGACTGGGGCTTGAGCATCCGTGGGATTAAAAGAGCTTGATCTTGGGAATAATATATTTTCTGGTTAGATTCCAGAGAGTTTATCTGCCCTAAATATTGAGAAATTGAATCTTTCCCACAATAATTTTAGTGGGGCCATGCCCATTTTTGTAGAATCAAAATATAGTGTTTGATGGAAACAATCCGGGGCTTTGTGGATTACCTTTGAAAAGTTGTGGTGAAAGTTCTGGATTTGAGCCTGGGCGCAATTGCCGGCATAGTGATTGCTTTGATGACTGGAGCCGTTGATTGTTGGATGGAAGAATCAAGAAAGTTTGGAAAAAGATGGGACAATGTAGATATTTGGTTTGTAATTAAGATATTTATATATAATTTTAGATGAGTTCAATCAAATATTTGTGATATTAATTAAAATTTGAGTTTGAATTTAGATATTCCAACGAGAATCAGAGCAAAACACTGCAAACAGGGGATGGATGTCAATGGTTGATATGAAATGAACAATTTTCGGCTGACTCAGTGCCTTAGGACAAATTGACTTTAACAAATGGGGACATATTTCATCATCACCAATGATGAGCGCAAGAAAACAGATGCCTTTTTCTGAACAGGGAGAGGAATGGCACCGTTTAGCAACGTCCTGGTGAAAAAGAATAACAGATTTTATTTTTTTCTAAATATAAAAAAGTATTTAAGTTCCAAAAATTATACAACACGTTTTTTGAGTTGAGTATAGTAAGATAAAAATTTAGTGATTGAGATGAGATAAAAGTTTTATAATAAGATAGTTTGAGTTAGGTATTTTTTTAGTTTTAAAAAATGGAAGTAAAAAAGTTAAATAAAAAATATTATACTAATATAGTCTTATAATATTATTTTGTTTGAGGATTCGAAAATGTTGAAATTGTTTTTATTTGAAAATTTAAAAAAATTATAATAATTAGTTTGAAAAAGTTATAATGATTAATTTAAAAATTTTATATTTAAATTATGTTTAAAAATGTAAAAAAATGAAATAAAATAAAATTATATGAAAATTTTATGTCTTATCCCGTGTTCCAAACCTACCCTAAAACTTGTGCTTGGCAGTTGGCATTACCTCCAGCATATCTGTAGACATGACAATTATTTGGAGATTCCTTCGAGAGCATCTCAAAGAAACCCTTTGGATTCCGGAGATATAAAAGGGAAAATGAGCAAAATTCGTTATCTAAGGAGAAAAATAGGAAATAAAATATTCTCTCTTTACTTTTAATATCATTTAAGCTAATATTCACATGTATACGCTGGAAATTAAAGCACATTATTCTTGTACAGAAAAATAAAATACTCTACAAAAGTCCTTAGATGATGCTTTAAATTAAAACTCAAATAAAAATAAAAGGAAGATTCATCAGTCATATGAAAATAATAACTTCATTGGAATTGGTCTCTCATGATTTTATTACCACAATGCCTTTCACAACAAAGAAAAACAAAACAAAATTAATCAAACAAACTCTGTACATTAAGGAAGGAAGCAGGTGTTGTCTTTCAGCTGTATCCTATAAATAATGAAGCCTATGTTGTCATTATTTACATGCCCACAGGGCTGACTAACAAACTGGTCAAGACATTCCAAAAGCAAACTTACTCCCCCCACATCAACCCACCCTTTAATATATAAACATTTCATAATCATAATATCAATTGGGATTTTTTATCCAACAAAAAATCCAACCAATAAACATCAAAAATAGTGGTTTTGGCTTTAAAAAGCCTTTTGCTTTTTGTGCAATTTGTGTTTTTTCATGGCTCCCAAAGTAATGATATCCCTAGGATGATATGTCTATCTAACTTAATGCTACATGTCGTGAACCCAATGGAGGAAGATTCGACATGTCCAAAAAAACGTAGGGTAGGTCCATTTTTTTACCCGAAACGTTTCGGAGTATCGGATGCGGTCATGCTATCGCCTTCCACCTTGTGCACCGAGTCGTCATCGAGCGTCTGAGAATGGGAGACTTTGTTGCTTTTCATCCTCAAGAAACCGTAGAATTTCCGAAACTCCCGATAGGTATGGCTGCCTTCGCTACTGCGAAACGACACTCCGGCTTCGTCCACGGACTTCCTCGCCCCGACGTTCCCGAGCCCCCTCCCGTCGCCTTCAGTTTGCAGCGCCGTGATGACCGATTTTATAGCCCGGCTCGGAGAATTCCGGTTCGCAATCATCAGCTCGCCGATCTCGGCAGGGCTCAAACTCGCGCCGCTTTGGAAAATCTCCTCCACCTGAGGGAAGAGCTTGTGATCCTTGACACCCAAGTAGCTATTCGCCAAGGTTTTGAAGGCCAGAAAATCACAGAGGGGAAAATGGATATGAACATCGATACGACCGGGTCTAAGCAGAGCTGGGTCAACGTGTTCCTTGCAATTCATCGTGAAAACCATCACTCTCTCTTCGGCGCAGCACGAGTTTAATATCCCGTCCATGAAGTTCAATACGCCGGACAAGCTCACACCAGTTGATTTCTCTTTCAGAAACCGATCGAGTTCTTCCATTACAATGATGGACTTGCTCTTCGTTTGTAAAAGAAGAAAATTAAGATCGGAGTCATTCAAAACCTTCGAGAGATCGATAACGTAGACATCGTAGGATATGAAATTCGCCATGGCGGCCACGAAGCTCGATTTCCCAGTTCCGGAAGGCCCATATAATAGAAAGCTTCGTTTCCAAACACGGCCTAGTCGGTGATAGTACTGTTTGGCTTTGAGGAAGTATTCGAGGTCGGACTTTACCTTGTCTTTGAGATCTTCTTCCATGGCGATGGTATCGAAAGTCGAAGGGTGCGTGAAGGGAACGGATCTCCACCGTACGTTGCCAACACCGCGGGGATGATAATCGACGCCCTCGTCGTCGTATCGTTTAACATTCATGTAGAGCTTCAAGTCTCGCTGCTTCCTCTGCTCGATTTCATCAGCCACCGTGTGGATGTGCTGGAGATACGGCCGGACGATTCTGCGCTTGTCTGCTTTTCTGACCTTTAACACGAAGCTTCTGCAATCCTCTCGCTCGACCTTGTCGCCGTTACTCCAGGTTACTGTCGCTCCGAGAAAGTTGTCGTCGACGGTCTGGTTGGGGTCGAGACAGAGAACGATGTCGTTTGGCTTCTTGCCGGTGACCAGATTGGTGAAATCCGAGTCGTCGAGGGTAGACAAGGAGTTAAGGTAAAGGGAAACCTTCCGATAAAGCTGATTCTCCTGCATGCCTTCATTAAATTCGGGTACTTTGAGGAACTGGTACACATGAAAGCAATCTTCGATCCATCTCCACCATTTCTTCACGATGTAAATCAATCCTGTCTTGAACAGAAGCACCCGAATCACCACGAGAAAAAAAACAATCGTAATCCCAAGAAGAACCAGGTTTCGAAGAATCATCGTGTCTGGCCTGTACTGATGATCAGGCAGAAATTCAGATACGCTTTTCTCTTTGGTTGTTCCTAAAGAACAAGTTTGGAGGGAAAGAGAACTTTTATGGGAGGAGAAACCATGCTTGTGGGAGAGCGACAGGAGGAGAGAAACTTGGGTTTGAAGATTTGTGTATTATAAGTACTGAAGAAGATGGGGAAAAATAGTTCAAATGTATGGAGAAGTGTATATACATAAATAAACATGTATATATTTATGTATTTGCCCTTGATGATATTGAAAGACGGCAACTTTCCGGCTAGTGTAGAGGGTAAAAACAAGAGAGAGAGAGAGAGAGAGCTGTTGGCATAGGGAGAGAGGGAGCGAGGAAGCTGGCTGGAAGAGGAGAGTTTTGGTTTGGGATGTTTATATTGAGAAAATCGCCTTTTATTTATTTCTACGTCATTTCGAGCAACTTTCCAGCCAGAGTCTTAGCTAGCTAGTTTATGATTTTTCTTATTTCATTTATTAAATTTATATTTAAAAAATAAATAAATATGTAATTATAAAATTATGTTATTTATGGAGTTTGGCTGGCTTTGGCCTCCCTCTCGGGTATAGAATAAAATCTCCAATCATATCAATGCATTAGTATTCATATATTATTTGCCACCCATATACTGCGCCCGCGGCAGATCTTTTCACTTTCTTTGATCGAGACGGCCCACGGCCCCACTGTCCGTCCATTTGCTGCTCACCCACACGTCCTAACATGATATACTTGGTTTTGGCACTCTTTTTCCCTTTTGTTTTTCTTTTTTTATTTAAATGGCGTTATATATCTTTATTTTAGAGTTATTATCAAGTCTTAGGATTTAGTATGTGAAAATAAAAATTCTAACTGTAATTAAAAAAGAAATTAACAAAAAAAAATTTACTTTTTCACATGTTAGTTATTAATACGGTGGAAGTTATAAAATTTAAAATCCAAAATTTAAATTAAAAAAAGGAAACTGACAAAATAAATATAAGTACATGCTACATAATTCATATGAAAATAGACATATAAAGTAAATCAAGTATTATTTATTATTATTAATTTTTATAGAAAATTAACTTCATTCATTTATTAGAGAAAAGTTATATCTGTGACTAGATAAATACAAGAAAATTCTCAGATCACAAGCTCACAATTGCATTTAGAGCTTCATTACTACATAAATTTCTTTTGTGACTAATATGGTCTTAATTATTGTTATAGCTCTCTACAAACAAACTATCAAAGAGACAGCACTCTGTCTAAATAGAGATTCATACTCTACCTTCTATAAGAGGAGATAACTTAATCTTTACAGACAAAACGTTCAAGAGACGATTTCTTTTATATTTTATTTTTTAACTAAATAATAGGAAAGGACAATGAAACTAGAAATATAGATATGAAAATAATGAATTATAGTTTAAATTTTCTCCGATAGACTTCGAAATCAATCATAAAAGTTAGATCTGAACAATCTAATCCGATGATCAGGCACAATCTTACTAACGATTGGCTTAGGAAGCATCTTGTGTTACTTTTACCTCACAAGAGGTACTAGAGAATTGTAGAGTTCACAAATTATTTCTCTGAATTGTAGGTGTTTATAATCTCAATCCGTTTATCTTCATCTAACTATAACCCTTAATTTTTTTTTAAAAAAATTAAATTAAATTAAATTAAAATTAAAAAATAGAAAAAAGAAAAAAAGAAAGAAAACTATAAGCCTTAAAATTTGAACAAGAATTCGTAGAGAACGCTTATTCTACTTTCATTCCATAGTCGTAACTGAATCAATCTATCACCAATTAAAATGCCCCATAGCTACCATTTGGCCCTTAAATTCTTAATGATATATTGTCATTTTGATAAATAATTAATTAAGTTATAAAGGATACATAGGAGACCCAGCCTACCTTTACCATAAATTTCGCATTCTTTATTACAATAAGATAACATACTTGAAGTATATAACATAATTAATAGAAAATGGTTTTCAAAAAAGCCTGCCTCTATAAAACCAAAACATGTCATGACCACTAACTCAGAATTTGTTTTCTTTCATTCTCTTTATTTTCTTCCTACCTCTTCAACTCTACCATATGATCCCACTGTTCTCTATTAGAAAATTATTAAGTATTTCGAAAATACGGTTGACGCGGTACCACCACCTAATCAAAAGATGACATGTCATTAAAGTTGTTACATAAGCATCAAAATGCTTATATGATCATTATTTTTTAATGGCATCTCATCTTGTAATTATAGGATGGAGAGTATTGCGACTTCTTACTACCTAATAATTACTTCTCCGTTTCCCGCTTCCATTTCAAGTTTACTCGTTTAATTAAATTCGGATAATGATAAGATTATTACCCTTCCACTACTTATTTATTATTATTTTTATTTATTTTATTTATAATTTTTTATTTTATTTAATGATTAAAAAAGTGACTATTAATAAAATTATATATATATTTTTAATTTTTTCCATTAAACCCATTCAAGCCAAAGCCTGAGAGATACAAAAAGAAAAACAAAAACAAAAATAAACCTGTTGAGAATTGAGGTACTCGTGTGGGGTCTCATCCCTAATACTTGTTTGCTCCCTATGGAGTGGCCCGTGGTTCCTCGAGTACCAACCATAGAGAGGACTACCATCAACTAGGGCATTATTGGCCACTAACTACTTGCTCGTTGGCTGCTCGAACTCTGCCCTTTCAAATGTGCTCAGTGTTATCCTCTCTGCTCTACTTGGAGTTTGTGGAAGAAGGGCTTAGAAGGGAGATTTGTATAGTGTACGTGTGAGATCAACGGTGTTTGTCAAGTCTAGAAACAGCTTTGCATGTGATCATACGATTCAAAAAATAAACAAAAACTGAGAAATTTGGGAAGAAACTCTTTTAAAATTTAAATCTTATAAATTAAATATATATTACAATTTAAATAACGTAGATAATATATTCTTTACATCAACTTAAAAATAAAATAACTCATTTGCTTATAACTATGCATGCAGCATGATGATCAGTGGGAGATCTTTTTTTAGTTGTACGAAAACAAGACACTGTTCCTTTTACCTTTGTTTTAACCGTTAGTTACAAATTAATCCATTGAAATGTTTGTTTTTGCAATTTAAGCAGGGATGTTACTTAGCCTAATTTGGATAATTATCCAGTACTTTAGGATAAGGTATTTTTTTTATAGGCTGTCCAGTAACAGTCATGAGTGCTGTAACTGTAACAGTGTCAATATTTGTTTGGTGGGTAGTGCTAGGGCCACCGCTGGGAGCTCCCGCTAGGTCAAAATTTTTTTTTTTTTTTGTTTTTTCTTTTCATATCATTTTTTTAATGTTTTTAAATATTTAAAAAAATATAAAAAATTCATAATAATATTAAATAATTTTTACTTAATCACTAAGAAAAAAGAAAAAAAAAAAAAAAAAAAAAAACTGGGAGCAGTAGCTCCCAGTGGGATCCCCCAGCGGGGAATCTAGCATTTTCCTTATTTGGTTTGACATGAGTAGCTGTCCAATAATAGCGTGTGCTAGTTGTAGTTGTAGGGATTTCAATATTTTTTAAATTTATTAATTAATTGTAGGATGAAATTATGATAAATAATTAAGGCTCTAAGGAGATGCTTAAATTCCCCCCCCCCCCTTCCCTCCTACCCTTTTTTTTGTATGCTTTAAAGAAATATAATATATATATATATAGAGAGAGAGAGGTACGTGCGCGTGAGTTTCGTGTTTATGGTTTCTCAAGCTGGTTTGGTTAAATAAAATTACATTATTTTATTTTATATAATATTATAATTTTTTTAAATATTTAAATAAAATATAATAAATAATTTAATTTTTAAAACAAAATTAATACTAAAAAATTATATTATAATAACATTTTATTTAACTTTTAATAAATTATCTCATCTCATTTTATTTATATTATATAATTAAAGGAGGCCTAACTGTTGAAAATGGTAAAAGAAATGAAGGAAAAATTAGTTATATATATTGTGAGTAAATTGGGAATAATCTATTAATTGCTATTTGCTAATTCAATTATTTTTCATTTCCAAATAATTGTCTTACGTGCGTTGTAAAGGATTATTTTGTAATTAGAAAACGTGAACGTGTCTTTGGTTCTAGAGGACTATCATGAAAAAGCTAGCCATAGCTATAGGTAGGGGAGGAGACAATGAAAGAGGGTACCAACCAGTGAAGGTCGGAGTGTTGAATACTTTGAATATTTTACTCCAATTCCAATTGGGATATATGGTAGGATAATATTGCAGGAATCCTAACTTTCCTCGAAATCGGAGCGCCCCATGATGCACTCGGATCCGCCGGATATACTGAGAAATTATTTTTTATGTACGTGAATCCAACTTCTTTGCCCGATCATACTACTAGTCATGTACATGAGATATAAATAAATAAATATATATATATATATATATATATATATATATATATATATATATATATATATATATATAATTAAGGAGTCAAAATAAAATTAAAAAAAAAAAAGGAATATCGGATTCTAAAGTATCCCAACTACTACTACTTATTATCATGTTTTGAGTAAACGTGAGCTGCATGTAAATGTAATCGTGAATGGGTTACTATATACCGCTCGATCGTTGCTTGTAAGTGAAGGAAAGATCGAGAGTACGTACTTGTGGCAATTGTAAGTATTATTTATATATATTATAAGCTTATAAATTAATAGTCAAATTAATCTTGAGATAATTATAATTAATTATTGTCTACTAAACTGATAAGCAACGTCAAATTATGATGGATGTTGGTCCAAGGCTAGCTTGATTAATTATCATATCAAATTAAAGCATAATATTATAATATCTTGCTTTCGGTTTCCAATCTCTGACTTGGTGACAGTTAACCAAACGACTAAGTTTTCTAAGTACCATGCAGTTTCTTGTTGAAATTTTCTCCATCTGAATACATATATAAAAGAGGACTGCATGCTTAAAGACTTGGGGGGATTGAAAGTCATGGAGGTACATATTTTTCTTTAATATTTGGTGTTGGTGTTGTTTTTTTAAAGGCATAGCGTGTACAACGCGCGCGCGCAAACGACGTACACCAAGTGGCATTATCATGAGTCAAATTGTGATCATGAAATGATCATGAACTGTAAAAAGTCGAAGATCGATCAAGCTGCAAGCGGTCGTTTTTGTTCCAAAGTTGTCTTGAATAAACAATATTATTGGCAAGACTTCATCAACACCGAGTAGAATGAAAGATCAGATCCTCAAACAAACAAAAGTTTTGAATAATTTAGAAAAGTTATGTGCTACTTAATCTCACACTAAAATTATAATGCCGAAATTATTGAACAAAACTCACCTTAAGAGTGAAAGGACCAAGGGATTAATAGAGCATAAAGGTTGATAAAGCATATCCAGCAAAAGCTAATATATGAAAACTTGAAAACAAACTCTGTTTTAAATTGTAATCAAATCAAATATTTGGAAATTTGACGCGAAAAGCATGCCGTAATGCTAAAGCTAAATTCCTACAGTTATTTTTCCGCACCGTGTTTTGGCCTTAAACTTTGAGAAAACTACAAAAGTAAGTGTGTGTCGATGATCAAATCAAACGTGTTACAGGATAACTTTAGTACTGCAAGTGGCCGTATTAATTCAAAGTTGTCTTAGTCAACAATATTGGCAAAGACTTCATCATCAACACCCGCGCGCGCCTAACTTTATTTCTTTGATCATTTCACCTTTTTAAATGCATGTCAGCATTGGGATTTTGTAGTTTGTACCTCTAAATTAATTAATAAAAATTATGAGATATATATATATATATATATATATATATATATATATATATATATATATATATATATATATTACTTAAAATGATATTTTCAAGATTATGTACATGATTATCTTTCTTCTTTTTTAATCTATCTTAATGGTTGAAAGTAATAAACATTAATGATTTGAAATTACATGAATTAATAATATACGTGACCCTTCTACGTTATAAAGATCAGTGATATATATATTTTATGATGAAGAATTTGAAAACAGGCATATACAACTTGTCTTTTAATTTATTCGGTTAAAGATCACTCATATTAATGCGCTCACGTGACACGAATCGAATAAATCATCAATTTTTTACCATTGAGTCGATGTATTAATCCTTTGAAGAAATAAATACATTATAAAAAAAATAATAGTTATAATCGTGAGTATATATATAAATACTGTATAATTATTTTTAAAAAAATAAATAGATACGGGAGTCAAATAAAAAAAGTGAATAAAAATAATTATATGTAGAGCTTTTAATTTTTTAATAATGAATTCTTTGTTTTTAAGGCGACTATATGATACTTACGAATTTCATAATTATATATAGTATTACTTTTAAAAAAAAATATTTGTAGTGTATTTTCTTTTTCCTTGGTTTAAATACTAGCACAACCAAAATTAATCATACCTTGAAATTTAAATATTGATCAATTTTCGAGTCATGGAAATGTTTTCGGCATACACGAAATCCACAAGGAGTTTAATTGGAGGAGACTTTTGAATAATTAATCCAATCCTTTCACCGGCCTGAACACGCACAAACCCAAAATTCCCGACTCTCTTTATTCTTTATTCTCCGCGCTCGCTTTCATGTAAATAAAGGGGTAAAACCATGGGAATATATTCCCCATATATCGGTCCATTTAGTACGGAAGTAGAGACAGCCACATGTCAACCCCATTATAGCTTGTTTAATATGACACAGATTAAGTTGCCTTGGTCCACATATCCTTCATGAGTACTTGGTTTTGGATCACTTTCAAAGTTTCCTAGCTAGGGCTCCACTACTTTTGATACTAATACCGACAGAATTATTTGTAGCTAATTCATTCACTACAAAGAATATGCCCTGTTCCAGCTCTTGAATTCTTCGGAATTCACCCCATAAAACGTAGCATCTGGCCTGTACCAAGAATTCTGGGTTCGTCGCACAATGGACGCCTTAGTTTCGTTGCAACTGCTGGAATTCAGCAGATGTCGTGAATCGTTGGGAAAACAGATATTTTCCATCGTTTTATACTCATGGGAAAAACAGAGGAAGCCGCTGCAACTGCAGTTACGAGTACCATTTGTAATCACTGCAGCAAATTTTTTGGGTCGATTAGTAACGTTGCAGTACCGCAAAGATGCCACTGCAATATATCAGGTTTGGAAACCACTGACAAATTTTTTTTGCTGTAAGTTCTACTGCACATCGGCAGCCCGTCAACCACAAGTTCTTTTTCGTTCCCCAAACTCTGTCCTTTATCAACGACTAAGCAAAAATGGGTTTCTGGGTTTGTGGGCAAAAATGGGTTTCTGGGTTCATGGGCAAAAATGGGTTTCTGGGCGGCATTGAAGGGGAGGCGGTGGAGCTGCGCCGTGGAGGAAGGCAGCGCAGGGCTTGTACGCACGGCTTGAGCGAGATCCGTGTGGGGGAGAGTAGATCGACGGGGAGAGAGACGGAGAGCTTGGATCGGGACTGTGGACCTTTCGTAGCTGGAGGTGGTGCGGCGGCTGAGGAGGCGGTGGAGCTGGGAACCTGAGAGAGAAATGATTCGGGGGTGAAGAGAGAGGGAGATATGTGGGACAGAGAGAAGCCGCGAGAGAGGGGTTTGGTTGGGTTGGCCAGCGACCGTGGAGGTGGACGGTGACAGTGGGTCGACGGCGGCGTGAAGTGGCAGCTGCGTGGAGGCCGGCGTGAAGAGTAGAGATTGAGGGAGATCGAGAACCCAGAAAGGCAGTACGGGGGGGAAAAAATGAGCGGAGGGAAAAAAGTGGGAAAATTGTGGGAAAATTGGGAGTATAAGAAAACGCAACGTTTTTATGACTAAATTGTAATAGCCACAAAAGGGTTTCTGGGTTTGTACCGATTATTGCAGCGACTATTTTGTTGCAACAAGTAAAAAATTTCATCAATAAATTAATTTGAATATTGCAGCAAACTGCAACTGTTGTAAAAAGTGGGAAATTGCTGCAAAAGATCAATTTCGAATTTTGATGTAAAAAACTTTGCATCAAAATAAAAATGGCTGCAAATAAAGGTCTTTTGCATCAATTTTATTTCCGTTAAATTTCAAATGGCTAGAAAAAGACCTTATTCTTGTAGTGATTGTTAATTAATTTAGAA